>NW_012115344.1:5318127-5325185 GCF_000951035.1 Colobus angolensis palliatus | reverse complement strand
GCTGTAGATGTGTGGTATTATTTCTGAGGACTCTGTTCTGTTCCATTGGTCTATAGCTCTGTTTTGGTACCAGTACCATGCTGTTTTGGTTACTTGCTTTTTATAGTACTGTTCTACTAAATAGCTCCAACACTTTGCTAACATTAATTAAACGTCACAAACCCTGTGAAATAGGTGATTACTATAATTAAACTGATATTCCAGATCGGTAAAATGAGAGGTAGAATGCCTAAGGTCATAATGATTGTGTGACCCAGGTTGGCAGAAAAGCTACGTGTTCTTACATCATGTTACTCCCCTTGTAGGGGAGTAACTCTCTCTCTCTCTCTCTTTGCTCTCTTCCTGTTTTGATTAAGAAGATATAATGATAGGATAAATAAACTTGGTCACTGAGAAGTTAAACTGCAAGTTGATCAGGGAAGCTCAAAGACAAACTAGAAAAATGCCGAAATAAATAATCTGTATTCCATAAATAACACATATAATGTGCAAATTCCATTTCAATTAATTGCATTTATTTTAAAAATTTCCATTCAAATTGCTGGTTTAGCTAAATGCATCAGTAAATCAAGAAATCAATGCACGTAAAGCATTCCCCATACTACACAACAGCATATAAAAGACTGCCATTAGTTTGGAAAGAGAACACAGCAGACAGACAGAAGGAACTCTTCTTGTTGCTATAACTACGGCATAACAAAGGTCAGCACTGGGAAGGAAGAAAACCTTTCTGGACTGAACATTAACAACTCAGGGATATTATCTTGAATTCTTCCTCTCAACAAAGAAAAATAGAATTCCTTTTTAAAAAAGAGAGTTAATTGAAGATAAACTAAATTGAAACACACGTTAAAAAAACAAGCATGAAGAGTGGCTTTGATTTCAAATAAATTATTGAGACTAATATTAAGAAACCTGTACTTTTGTAAATGCAGATATCTAGGTTACACTGGAAGTCTAAAATCTCTACGAAAAAAATATAATTTTTGTGTTCACAACCATTTTGTAAAAATTTCTTTATTCTACTTAAAAATGGCAAATTCAAAAATGGTGACATTATATAATAGGAAATGGTTTAAGATAGATTTGATTTTGGAGTTTCACAGAGCTTAACAATATGACTTTTATAAACCTAATTTTACGTCTTTACAAGGTACATTCTTGAAGTAACTCTATTATTAAAAATTGAAGATTATTTTTTCTAACTGGGTAAGTCCTGTTTAGCAATTTGAAGATTCAGAGAACTCTTAATAAAATGTCCAGTGCCTGCATGTAAGCTTGCCTTAAATAAAAGGTCCACTTCTTCCTGTTGAGAGGAGTATTCATAGAACATTGGTTACCTAAGTTATTGAGTTTGGAGTTTTGATAGAGAATAGGAAGAATTGAGATAGGGGACTATGTTACTTGACTTCCAGTGTCCTATAAATTCTGTCTAAGAAGACTTGTGTGCAGAAGAGAATGGGCGAGAGCAGAAGGAAGTGACACCATCACATTCTGGACTGCTGTCAGGGGAACACGGACTATTGGCACACTGAGCACTGTGGACAAAGTGTTTCCTGGTTAGCTCTTAACTACAAATTTCACCACAGGATTTCCTCACTTTGTATTACTTTACCATTACTTAGCTATCTGAAGAGATTTATGTTTCCAGAAGGCACGCAGGTAGTTCTGTGATTAAGGAGAATTTTGCTGGGACAAAGGCCAGCACGGGATGCTTTCATTCTGTCAGGCAAAGGAAAAGGGAGACCCCAAAGAACAGCTTGGAGCCCACATTACAAATCTGTGTTTAGATTTGTTAGTGCCTGGAAGCTATTTACCATCACTTGGTGTTTTGCAGCAAAAGTGATCCATTGTTTCCTTCATGAGTAACTACTTTCACAAAATTTGGAATGTTATTGTTTATATTTTCTAATAATCCAATGAACAAAGGGTAACAAATATTTATGGGAAAGTACAAGGAAAACAACAGCTAATAAAAATCAAGCTATGTCAGTGAGCCTATGGAAGAAAAAACATTCTTCTGGAGTTTTCCCTTTCTAGCCTACCATTGAAAGTTTGGATTTCTGTGTTTGGGGATAGCACTTTCCATGGAGTATCAGAGCTATAGTTTTATAGAAATGGAATTTATATGATGAGAAAAAATATCATGAGTAAATTAAAATGAGGCTATACCAGATTTGGTCTGGCAAAGAACAATTCTAAAAATTAATGCCCAGAATAATACTTGATAGATATTTGTCTAGTGTCCAAACTGTATATGAAAATATGTAAATATGTGGTACTTGATTAGCTTAGTTGATTTGAATATGATGTTAATGAGGCCAACGTAATGGGTTTAACCCTGTGAACCCCTTATTTTCATTATCCTCAATTGTCACAGTTTTTATCCTTGACAGTGGCCAGCCATTCCACAAGTACCTCCTATTAGTCATTAGAAAGACAAGGTAAGAGAGTAAAGATAGCTGGAAAAACAGCTCAAAGCACGTGACCTACTGTGTTGGCAGGTTAAAAGTACCAGCTTTGAATATGAAGGTCAGCATTGTGATAACAATGTATCAATATTTAATTAGAAGTGAAAGAAAACAACAGGTGTGCAGAATATTGATTTTAAGAAGTAGCTTCATCAAATCCCAATCGTTAAGTCACCAAGACAACTTCCGAAAACATTCTGAAAATGATAAATCAAGGGATTTAAAAATATTATTTCATTATGCTATAATAATTTTTTATATGCAAATATCTCTTTTATGGAAATAATAGTACTTTATTTTAGCTCACAGTTCATTATTAATTAAAGATTTTCTCCCCCTCTGGTCATAAGGCAAATGAAGTTTTCTGAGCTAAGTGGATCTGCTGGGATAGTGGGTTTTTAGAAGGAATAATAGTAGATTAGACTCAAAAGATGGAATCAGTTGGAGAAGGGCTTCATGAAATTAATTTGATAAATTTTGCACTTTTATCCTATAGGCAATGGGGAATTTACTTCCATACATTTCGTGTATACTACATTATTTCAATATGCATGACTCAGAATGTTTGCAACCTGCCACGTGGTAGGCATAGTAGGTATGAGATGGGACACAAAGTTGAATAAGACACAATTCCCAATGTCAACCAACTCAAATTTTGGTAAAGGAGCCAGGTAAATAAAAATCCTAGGTAGATTTTTGGCCAATCAAAAGAGTTAAAGAAATTATTCCCTATTTGTTTTAAGGGAATATTCCTTCCATAATGAGTGTAATTATTTACTATATTCATAGTGAATTACTGTGGCAAAACAGGTGGTCCGCAGAGCCCATGAACATGAGTTGAGATGTGAATCCTTGGATATTAGGTAAGAAAGCTCCACACACCTTTTCTGACCTTCATGTTGTATATTTTCTTATGACTAATAGTAAACATCTCATTAGTGGGAGGTTAAAAATTACCTCTTGGTTTGAAAACACCAGCAGACAAGTTGCAGGTCCCCAAGATTTATCTCAGTTAGTTTATTTTTTATTTATGCTATTTCCTCTGATTGTGTTACTTCTGCTGTCTTTTTTCTTCAGTAAATTCTTGTTTGAATATTCTAACCTTGCCTTGGCTATCCTACAAGTATTTAAGAAAGCTTAGTTCTTTCACAGTTGCCAAACTTTCCCTAAAGTCATTAAGACTGTTTTCAGTGGTAATCAGCAAAATAACTTCCAGGGAGCAGAGGAATTTCAAGGTCACATTCAGGGCTGTGTGATCTACTTAATCTCTTCATCAGATTATTCACCTTCTGTGTTACTCTATGTGGAAGACAGCCAGTTGTCCCTCAGAATTGTTTCTCTACCCCATAGCAATAAAGCTGCATCTTGGAGTTGGCTGCCCAGTAATCTTTGCAGCTAAGTGTGGCATGTAATGAGTTTTTGACAATTGCATGTGAGCCACAGTGCTATGTTCCACTTCAAGACCAAGACCTTTAAGAAGCCATCAGAGCTCCTTCATGCCCTTCTGCCAGCTTCATGTAGTTGATGAGCTGTGCTTTGGAGATGAAAAAATCCCAAGATAAAAGGAATCTTAATCTATGGATCATTCACAGAGAAGAATGGTCTCTGATCTGAAATTCCCACCCTGGACTGTTACATGAGAAAACATATACTTCTGTGGATTTTGCATTGCTAAATTTTGAGGTCTATTTATTTCAACAGAATATGCTAACTTTTTGAAGATTCTGGATAATGATGAGGATATTGATAATGAATATGATGGAAAGTAACAGTATTTTAAATATATTTCAGAGCAGAACAAAAAATTTATGCCGAGTGGGGATACTTTTTTCGGGTGATGCTCAAGATGGGATTTTAAAAAATTCTCATCAGGTTATCTGTGAAACCTTTGAACTCTCTCCTAGTTAAGATTTTAAAAAATCATAAATTAGGGTAAGGCACAAACCACTTCCAGGTAATTGGAAGCTGTCATGGGCATTTTGCAGAGAAAACAACCTCACTTTTTGGTGTATCATACAAAAATGTGGACTTAAAGAGAGTTATCAGAGAACCGAGTGTTCTCAGGTATTATTATCAAAACCCTGATATATCATTTTAAAGAAGACAAACATAGACTAGTGAGAGACATGGTGCGTATATGTGTCTACACTAGTATAAAAAATTAATGGATATGAGATAGATGAGAAAAAATATTTCCCCTGATCATATTTGGCTAAGTATGCCATCAGTTCCCTAGTGGAAAGGCAACAGAATGCTATATCAAAGCCATGAGGTATATTGTTTATCATTTATTTTATAAATTTAATTGATGCCATATCAACTAGAGGCCTACAATCATAATTAAATCTGAGGTTCTAGTATCAAGAGAAGGTTTATTGATTGATTAATTATTGATAGACTAGGGTAGAGGTTATAAACATAAGGCTTTGGAATAGACTGGATTGGGTACAAATTTCAAACTTTTTACATACTAACTTTATGACCTAATCCAGGTTACCTAATTTCTCTGGGCCCCAATTTCCTTGTTTGTAAAATGGAAATAATAGCCACTTCACAGGATTATTGCAAGGACAAAATAGAGTATCTGCAAATTACTTAGTGCAGGATCTGACACTCATGGATCATTAATAGGGGCTATTATTGTTAATTATTAAGACCAAGCATTCTATAGTTTTCCTTTATCAGCTGGAAAGTAAAATTCATTGGAATTTAGAACATATTTTCTCTCATGTGTTTAAGATTTCATTTTGAAAGTAAGCTTAAAGAGTCCCAAAAAGGAAAGCATGAGAAAAGGAATTTCCAAAAAGGAAAATTTCCAGAAAAGAAAATTTGGCAAAAGAAAGCATGATGTCTTTATTTGATTAAAAACATTGCTTACTTATAAACTTCAAAATTTCTAACATTGGACTGATATTTTAAATATTGTGAAAAGATGTTTAAGAATCTATCATTTTTCTAGCATGTTTTCACTCATTAAAAAGTGACTATATTTTCCTGATAAACTTCCTATGAAGCTTAGCTAAAACAAAAAAAATCAAACGGAAAATGTCCTTTTTTGCTTTTATAAGGCATTAGCACAAGTATAAAATTATCTTATTAACTTGAATAATTAATAGCCATCCAGTTATTTTGTCTATGTCAAATAACCAGTAATAATCAAACAGCTTATGCTTTAAAAATTACAAAACATGTATATTAATCAATGAGTCACAAAATACACCTGTTTCCTATTGCAATAGTAGCCCACTCTTGAAATAACACCTTCATTTAGGTATATACACACCACAGTTTTAAACTTGCTATCAACAATTTATGCTCCATAGTTGGTAATGTCTTGATATGGTCAAAGTCTATCTTTTGAAAATTCAAATACAAAATGGTTTAAAATGTCTTTTCAGCATTTTTTTCTTATTAAAGAAAGAAAATATATTTTCCTCGCTTATCTGAAAAATTAACATTGCATTACTATAAACACTTTTAATTTTAATACAAAATTTCACTCTGCTTGATAACACCAATTTAAATAATCTCAAGTTTTTTTCTTTCCTACTCTATAACTTACCTTAGCCACTGTTTTTCTCTTAGAAAAAAATTGTTCAAAAGTATTCATAATTCCGTATCTTATTTTTATGACTATTTCCACTAGAGTATACTTTAATAGTAGGATAGCATGTGTCCACAAATATTTTATTTGAGGCAGCAGTGAAGAGGTTAATTTACAGCTGCATTTATGAACGAGCTTTATTTATACTTGATCTGCCGTAAAATATTTATATTTCAATTCATAAACTATGTTTTCCCAAGTGGCAAGAAGTGAAATGTTAATCACTTACTATTCTAAAATAGACTGAAATACAAAAGTTTTTGTTTAAGTAAAGTTTGAAATAAAAAATAGGGCAGTGAGTTAAAAATCTGATTTATTCTTTGTAACTACCAGATGGAATAGTAAAAGAGGAGTTTGGGAGGAGAGAGAGAAGAGAAGAGTAGAGGAGAAGAGAAACAGAGATTGAGATGGATTTTGAGATTGGCCAAGCATCATATCACCGATTTTTTACATTCTGGAATAATAGTATTTCGAAGGTCTGAAGAACCACACCAGTCCGTATTCCCTTACTTTAAAGATCTAAATTTTTTTTTTTTTTAAGTCTTCCTGGGTACACTAGGAAATTTATTTAAAACCACGCCATTGGATACAAACTAAGAGCATTCTTCAAACAAACATGACCTTTTCTGTTTCTTGTATTGCTCTTCTCAACCCAGCCAAAAATCCCAGGCAAGTTTATTTACACACACACACACTCGCACACGCACACACACCCCACACGCAGAGTGGCGGAAACGCCCTCTTTCCAACCCTTCCAAACAATTATCTCCGAGAGCAAAAGAAAATAATCAACAGCCCTGTGTGCTGGGCTGAGCCGGAGAGCCGGGCGCGAGGAGGGAGGGCGATCCGCAGGCGAGCAGGGAAAACGTGGCTCCTCTGCCGAGGAGAGGGTTTGTGAAAAAGAGCGCTGGCCCGCGTGCGCCTCTTGTTCCCCGTGTAATTTGCAGCCAATCATCAGTAGGTGTCCACGTCCCTGCGTCCTC
>NW_012115344.1:5315265-5318011 GCF_000951035.1 Colobus angolensis palliatus | reverse complement strand
GAGAGAGGAGAGAGAGAGAGAGAGAGAGAGAGAGAGAGGAGAGACTCCCCGGCTCCCTCCCTCCCTCGCACACAGCGACTGGAGACGGACGGAGAGCAACGCGCTGGGAGAGGAGAGACCACCGACAACAGCCCCGCGCTCTCACACATACACTCACACTCGACTCTTTCCTCTCCCCCCACCTCCTCCTCCTTCCACCCCCACCACTAACACCATCTCCTCCTCCTTCTCTCTGCAACAAGAAAAAAAAAGCCATTTACAGGTATTTTTTTTTGATCCGCATATTTATTTATCCCCCCTCCCCAACAGTTTGTTTACAAGTATTAAAGTTGTAATTGGGAGCTGCCAAGACACATCTGGATTTGTGTTTCTTTGTGTTAGGGGGTGATGTGCAACTAATTAAAGGCAGACTGGCAGCGTCTGCAAATTCTAAGGCTCCCCAAATAAAAAGAGACTGGTAAGTGATTGTTCTTTCTCTTTCTCTGGCTTTTTTTTCTCTTAAATGTTTGCTGTCCGTGGGGATTGTGAAAGTAGATTATTAATGCTGGACTCCAGCAAGAAAAAGCGTCGCTGTATTAATTTATTAATTAATCTGCACCCGCCCCTCCTCCTGAATGTTAAATATGACCTTTGATCTCTATGTCTCTGGTAGACCAGACATACAATATTAGGCATGTACAGTCACATTGTTTAAAGGCAAAACAGGATCATAAAGTATGGATCTCTAATTTAGCTTTGGCATAGAACTATAGTTATTTGTGTGTGTTTTATTTTGTTTTTTTTTAAATAAAATCCAAACAATAGCTGTGGCTTAGATACCTTTTTCATGCTCCAGAGATGCATTGATTAAACAATAATGACCTGGATACTGGGCATAATAATTTTCTCCAGTTTCTGGTGGTATTAAACCTTGAGGTAGGAAGGGGGGGTGGTGATGGCAATCAGAAAAGCAAGGAAAGCTTGTGTTTGGAAACACCACTCTAAGACTCTAAAAAAGGGACATTAAATTATTTCTTTATTTGGAACAAGGTCAAAAGACTAAAACGTTGAAAATTTTCCCTCCACTCAATGTGAGGATATCTAATGCATTGTTGACATAACTAGTTTTTACTGAGTAGCAGTTATTATGGTCTTGCAGTTACAATGTGATTCGCAGAAACTGAAGCTATATGCATATTCTTGCTGTGTCTTCCCCCACCCCTTCCAAGCATCAAGAATATTTAGCCAAGAGCATTTTGGGGGCACCTTTTGTATTGCCCTCAGACCTCAGAAGGGAGCAGTTTTCCCTAATGCGAAACCACAGAGGTGGTTCCTGAGTGATTAGAGACTTGCTGTGATTGAAAGACGCCTGCAAGCTTCTAATCCAGCCTGGGGTGAGGTTCCTTATCTTGATTTACTTTGCCTAATAGGGATTTGTTTACATAAACCCCTCTTTTTAGAGCACCTCATCAGTAGGTCTTGAAGTTTTTGCACTTGGAGTTTGGGCAAAACTGGTTCATTAACCTAATTATAAGCATAATTACTATAATTGATAACCATTTTGAACTCTGAATATTTGAGACTGAGACTACTGGGCCCCCATGTAGAATTCCCTGAACTCTACATTCTAGACCAATCTATGGGCTTCGAAAGATGTCACAAAAAGATATTCTGGCCAAAAAATCTGGAAACAAAGAAACTGGTTTTTTAGGTGAATATACACTTTATGCTTTTGCTTTACTTCTTAAAAGGTTGTGATGTACTTCTCCCTCTGTAATAAACAACTAAAATACCTCTTCCTAAAGCATAATAATGGCCTGTAAGCAAGGAGATGAATGCAAACACTCAGTTAACATTAAACTTTCCTCTTAAAAAGAGCACAATATAAAAATAATTTTAATGGTTATTTTTCTCTGGCAAAGAACACCTTAAGGGCTTCCGCACCCCCCCCCCTTTTACTCAATGTAAAAATCAGTGATTGTGAGAGATCCTTTTCAAAAAGTGCCATGCTTTCTTCTTGTCTTGGAAAGAGACAGCAATCTCTATTAGGAATGATTAGGAATATTCTTAAAGAGGCTGCAGGCACTTGGTTTAAAACCTGAGACATTGCTGATATAAATATGTATATATGTAATTATGGGGCTTATCTTTATTTTCTACCTTAAAAAAAAAAAAATCAAGTAGAATATCACCCTCTTACCCCCACCAAGCACCACCACCAAATGGCTTGTACAATTGAGACCTGTCCTTGGTCCATTGAATTAAGACCCTAACAGAGCCAGCTGTGCTGGGATTCAAACTAATGACCGCAGACACAGAAGGACACCGTGGCAGCTGGTAGTTCTTTTTTCCCTGCCTCTTTAGTTCAGATTGTATGTGGGCAGTCTCTTAGCTCTCAGTTGTATTGTGTTTGCTTACAGTTTATACTCGGATGTATTGTAGACTTTCTCAGTACTTCATTTGCTAATTTCCTGTTCATTTTCCTCATAGGGCCATTGCTGTTTTCTACTTTACAGCATTTGCATGCCCAGGCAGCACTTGTTCACACATTTCATAATGTTTAAATGCCCTCTGCTTCTAGGTAGTATCGCCCTCCCACCCATGATTTGCATGTCTTTAGCACTCCAATTGCCCTTTTCCTTAGGCGTTTGTCACTCCCGTCTTCCCTCTTTCCCTGGGTATCCTGGCTATTAATACATTTTCTCAGGAGGGTTATAAGAATAGGGGGGAGGAGCTGTGGTTTGCTGTGGGGAGAGAGGGAGGGGGG
>NW_012115344.1:5314911-5315192 GCF_000951035.1 Colobus angolensis palliatus | reverse complement strand
ATGGGCTGGGGGGGGTCACATCTTGGTGATTCTTATGCAAAGGACCTGATGGAAGAATGTGGGAGCTTTCGCTGTCTGCGGTGGGTTAGTGAGGGAGGTTGTTTATTTATTTTTAATCTTTTTCCTCGTGCAGCTCGTTGGAATGACTTTCTTTATTTTAGTTGTAACAGTTGGAGGATAATGCAAAGGAAGACGCTGCCTGGGAATTCACCGTCTGTGGAAATGAGCCCCAGAGAGGAATAAAGCAGCCCTCACCTTGCTCTCCCCACCCGAACCCACTT
>NW_012115344.1:5287369-5314409 GCF_000951035.1 Colobus angolensis palliatus | reverse complement strand
GCGGGCGGTGGCGGTGGCGGTGGCGGTGGCGGCGGCGGCGGCGGCGGCAGCAGGACCAGCATGCACCACCGAAACGACTCCCAGAGGCTGGGGAAAGCTGGCTGCCCGCCAGAGCCGTCGTTGCAAATGGCAAATACTAATTTCCTCTCCACCTTATCCCCTGAACACTGCAGACCTTTGGCGGGGGAATGCATGAACAAGCTCAAATGCGGCGCTGCTGAAGCAGAGATAATGAATCTCCCCGAGCGCGTGGGGACTTTTTCCGCTATCCCGGCTTTAGGGGGCATCTCATTACCTCCAGGGGTCATCGTCATGACAGCCCTTCACTCCCCCGCAGCAGCCTCAGCAGCCGTCACAGACAGTGCGTTTCAAATTGCCAATCTGGCAGACTGCCCGCAGAATCATTCCTCCTCCTCCTCGTCCTCCTCAGGGGGAGCTGGCGGAGCCAACCCAGCCAAGAAGAAGAGGAAAAGGTGTGGGGTCTGCGTGCCCTGCAAGAGGCTCATCAACTGTGGCGTTTGCAGCAGTTGCAGGAATCGCAAAACGGGACACCAGATCTGCAAATTTAGAAAATGTGAAGAGCTAAAGAAAAAACCTGGCACTTCACTAGAGGTCAGAGGAGATGATTTCTTGTTTCCCAGTCTCCCCCCTTCCCTCCTCACTCCCTCTCCCCTTCAGGGATTCTTGTCTGGCTTCAAGATGCAGTACCCCTTCTCAGAAGCTTCATTCAGGTGGTAAGAGTTGTAGATGGTTTGCGAAAGGCTTGGCCTCTCCACCACCCGCCCCAGCTGCACTTCACGTGACACCGCCCTTCTGCTAGAGTGCCCTCCTTTTTATCCCTGGGGGAAAAATAATGTAATTGGTTTGAAGAATCAGAAGTTTCACATTCAGTATGCTCAATGTTTTCCCTTGGTAGTTTAAAATGCCTCCTCCTCCTTATTAAAAAGGGTGGGGCATCTTTGACCAAAGGACTGGACACATCACATCCTATGCAAGGTTACAGGCTAGGTTAGTGGCCCAGTTATAAAAGTGAGGACACAGTTTGTGGCACACAAGCCTGTTCTCACTGAAAAAACAATAACAAACCACACAACGGTATTCATTGAAGCTGAACACCTGATTCAGAAGGGGATTTCCTACCCCCTTCTAGAATCGTTTTTCTGCTCATCAAGGCAAAATGTTGTTTCCTATTTCATCTTCTGCATATCTGATACTTTTGGAGGAAGTTGAAACTGTGTAGAAAGCGGACTTCCACCTGCAAATTTTAAGGAGATGTGACATAGAATAAAGGGATACAATTAGTTAATTTCAGGGCAGATGAGAGTGATTTGGTTTAAAAAATTATTTTATATAGTTTCAGAATGAATAATTTCTAAAACTCAGTTACAAAAAAAGTATTTCCCTTGGGCTCTGCATTGGACAAAGTAACCATTTTGTGGTTACAAAGTTGGTCTATACACCAAGCACGGTTTTGGTTGATACCTTATATGGTCAGTAATAGTTTCTTTTACCTATAGGTCTTTAAAACAGATATTGTACAGTTGCTCACTAAAGTAATTGTTAAATTAGGCTATGAATTATGCTGAATACAGAAATTGATATGTTGGACACAAATTTTGTATTGTGTCCTGATCAAAACAAAAAAGGGGAAAAATGAAAAATCACAGGTAAATGACTTTGATGGTATATTAAGCAAAGAAATGTGGACAAGTAGTTATAGTCTCTTGATAAAATTTACAGGGTAGATAATTAGATGTTCATATATACATGAGACTGTAGGTGGTGGATTTAGCATTGTGTGCTTTAACATTTTAACATTCTGTGGGGTGAATTGCAGGATGAGAGTGGCTCTCACAAGTTATCTTAGGGGTATCTGTAAATTATTTTAAAAATTGTGAGTACTGCTTAAAGTAGTTTTCTTTATGAACTGGGAAGCAGTCTTTAAAATAATAAAGAGAAGGGTTAAAGATCTTTGGTACAGGTTTGAACACAAAGAAGATACAGGTTTTTTTTAAACCTTTAATTGTGTAAATCAAATTAGATAGCACTCTAGGATTCTAAAAATATCAGAATTATGTTGATGCTCACTATTGGATATGATCAGTTTCATCAAAATATTGCATTTGCATTTATTTTTCTTTATAAGATGCATCAGCTCTTTTTGAAAAGTTTAACTTTACTCCTGGATGGTTTATTGTATTTTCTTTGGCAACTTTCTTTGTGCAAAGAGAATAGCAACTATAATTCAAGTCCATGTATTTTCTTAGGTGGCAAAAAATAGCTTTTGAATCTTCTTTTCTGGATTAATTTATTGTAGCTTCTAAGGACTATGGGAAATTAAAATTAAGTTCATACTGAAATTCTCTATTCCCAAATGATAAGGACAACATGGCTTTTATTTTTCCTCCTGAAATGTAGTATCTAGAATTATAAGTTTGGTTGTGCTGTTAGGCCTCATCTTTAGCTAGACTCATGGCACTACTTGCATCCCAATTTAGGGTATGTAGTAACTGAGTAATTCTGATTTATTTAGTAAATAATTACCCTGGAGGAGTTTGATATGAGTACCAGTAGGTTTTCTGCACAAATTTCTGTGCTGGTGTAATTTTTTTTATGTGATGGTTTTCCTACAAGCTTGATGTGATATTTCAATTCTTCAGGCATTTTGATGACAAAATCACACAAAATTACATTTTCTTCTTTTTAAAAATTATCATGCACACAAATTCTGTTAATCTTCACAAGGTGGGGTATGGGTAGAAGTGGAAGGTGGTTTTTTCCTTTGAACTCTCAAGGTGATCTTCTAACTTCAGACCCCTTCTATCAGAGCCTGGGTCGTGTTTCAAGGCTAAGATTATTAGCGAAATACTATTTGGTGAATAGAAATAAAAAGTTTAAAAAATTATATAAGATTCTATCCAGATCATTAAAAAAGACAATGCCATCATGACTGCCTTAAACTGCAAATACAGTCATGGTTGTAGGAAACCAGCTGAGCACGTGTCAGAGTGACAGGGCTTACATGACTGAACCAAAGCTAGAAGAGGAATTGCAGGGAGGTGAAAAGTTCCCCTGCTGACCTGGTTTCTCTCTTAAATTTGGTTCATCCTCATCTGAGAAAATGTTTTAGAGATTGGATGGGTTCCTGGCTGAGGGCAGTGATCTGGGTACTCATTGTGGATATTACTTGTGGGTGCCAGATGCAAACTCCATAGCTAATATTTGTTGGCTTTGAATTATGGATGCCAATTAACATCTGGATCATAATAATAACATATATTCTTATTTGTCACTTCAAGCCTCATGTGCCACTCTTCCCTTTGACTTGTTCTCATCCCAAAGACTGGAGATAGTAATTTTTTTTTTCAGGGTGAGAAAACTGAAATTAAGACAGACTCGCATGGATATGTTGGGACTCTCATCCAGATTTTTTTTCAAAGCCTCCTCTCTAGTGTTCCTTTTAAAACTGCCTTCTATTTTTCTCCTTAGTCTCACCTTAAGAGCATCTTATGATGCCCTAGTAATGTGTCTATAAAATCACCCCCTTGATCATATTTGATATGATAATGCACACAAAACATTTAGTTTTTCTGTTATACTGTGCACTGTGTATTTGCATAACCACTGTTCATTAAGTCAATTACTCTGTTAAAAAATAGCCACTAATTGTTCAAAGCAGTCCTTACAAATGCTATCTGCCCCTTGTGTGACAAAAACTGTTTTAAAACTTTGTGTCCTAAATGAAAAATATTAAGTTCCTAGATGTTTTAATAAACGTGATCATATAGGAGATCCTTATAAGTTACATGATAACACTTTGTCTCTTGCAAAGATAATCCTTCAGTTTTTTATATTTGCAACAGTTGTATTTCTGATACTTCTAACTTTTCCCAATCTGATATGGCTCAAGAGATAAAATTGTCCCATGGGCAACCCCAGCCTCTTAGTCTCTGAACATTGTTCAGGTGACATGATTGATCTCTGTGGGACAGCATTAGAGACCACACAGATCTGGTTTCTCTCCCATTAGTTGATTTATGGAATTACATTAGTAAGCAGTGCCTCAGGAGGTTTCCCTGCCCCCACTCTTGGCTCTCTTTGCAGTAAGTTTCACACTGCCACCGCTGAGGCTTTCCCTGAGCTGGTGAAGAAACTAGAGAGGGCAGGTTATAGTGAAGACATTGAGAAACTGGAAAGTCAGGAAGAGGATGGTTCCATTCTTTTTTTCTTTACTTTCTTTTATCTCTTAAAAATCTATCTGCCGAATGTACAGGCCAATAGTAATTTTTCCACAAGTTAGGTTGAGCTTCTAAGGGGGTTGGTGGAAAAAAATGCAAATACTGTCTCAAACTTGATAACTTACTTCAGAAGAGTGTAATAGGGGAGGAGGGACATATTGTATATGCTGTTAAGTTCTAAGAGCCCCAACCATAAATGGCAATTGTAAAACTCTGGACAAAGCACTATCTGTAATGGGTGCAGGAAGGTGGCACCTGCCTCCTGAGGAAATTAACTTGTAGACCAGATGTAAAAAAGGTGTGTCACTCAAACTAAGAGCTTTTAGTTAATAAAATAAGTCAATAATTGAACATATACATTTCTGAGGTTTGTTGACTTAAAAAAAATCTATGGATAAAATGCAAATGTTTCGTGTCTTAAATGGAAACATCCACCAATTTTTCTTTTATGTCATAATTTTTTAAAAAATGAGTCCTCAATTTTTCATCTCAAGAATAAGAAAATTACCAGTAGAAAAATATTTTTATTTTAGCCAAAAAATGCAAATATATAATTAAATATCAAAGGGAAAGAGGAAATTTTTCAATAAAATTCAAACAAAATGATAGTATATTAATATTAGAATGTACCATATAAATAATATAGGAAAAAGCACCTCAATTTTGTAAATAATAAAGAAAAAGCTTGGAAAATTTTGTCTTTGAGTAAAGCTACAAATGAATTTGTGGCCAAGGCATCAAACTGCAATACAAGTTCAATGAGATTATTTTTCCATCACTGGATTTAATACAAGGGAGTTAAAGTTGTATTTTATATACTTCAAAATATCATGTTGTACACACAGTAAATACGTGTAATTTTAACGGTCGGTTTAAAAACTTACAAAGCGTACATTTTTAATACTTCCTTATTGAAAACAGTACCCTCACCCATCCAACCATCATGTAAATTCTAAGCCATGTTTTAGATGGCAATTAGGAATGGTAAAATAAAGCAATTAAAATTAATTTGTAAATTATGCTATAAGAATGTTTGAAATTCAACCATCATCAAACAAAATATAAGTAAGCAAACACAAGGCATATAAGAGCAAATTTTAAAAAAAAATAAACTTTAGGTTTCCATTTAGTCTGAGAAAAATATTTGGGTATTTTAAGAATGAAAAGTGTTTCTAATGATGAAAGAAATACAAGTTGTCTGGCTTTTCAAGTTCTTAAATAATGGATTGCTGAAGTATTTCTCTATATTTTGTTTAATCTCAGTCATCTACTTTTCTGAATTAATAGTTAAGTTTTGCATAGTCAGACTTACAGATTGATAAGCACAGAACAATTTAATAAAATAGCCTGTAAGATTGAAAATTGAAAGGCATGCAAAAAGAACAAGCATTTTATCCATGTTTGCTCCAGTTGGAACATTGTTTAACAGGTTCCAGACTGAAGATCCATGGTGGGGTGGAAACATTGTTGAAATATTCTGGATACATAGTATCTTTCTGGATACAAAGTTAAACGTTATACTATTTGAGTATTTCTCAGGCATAGGTTGAAAGTGTGCTTTTAAGAAAGTTGTCTAAAGTTGTTGGTGCTCTTAGAATTTACTGCTCAACCTCAATTGGTCAGATTGTCTGAATATGCAGGAAACATTTCACTTTAATTTGCTCTGAAAAAGCTTGAACTAATGTCCTACTATTCAATATGAGTGGATATGTTTTAATTTCTCAAATTTATTTTTACTCGCGTTATGCAAAATACCAAAAATAAACGCTTGCATTTGTCATATAGAAATATCTAGTTAAAGTCTTGAGTTAAATTCAAGATTTATTTGAAGGCCCATGTAAATATACAAATTGGAGAAAGGACTAATTCTTTTATAGTGTCTCTCGTATTCCCAGATTAGTTTGTAAAAAAGCAAAAATGAACTGAAAATAAAATCTAAATTTTATTAGTAATGTGACTTTTAGTCACTGATTAACATGTCAGATGATCTAGGTGGGGAAGCAGGGTGCTCTAGGAAGCATAATCTTTTATAAAAAATTGTTTTCAAGAAAGTATATAATTTTTGTAATCCATGTAAATTTTGAGAATTTTGTGCATGTGTAATTTTGTTCCTTCATTTGTGCTTCAGTGTTTCTGCCCATTTTTAACATACTTTTAAATCTAGCATTTTGCTATTATTCTTAGGATTTTCAAAATATTGGGGGAGGGGCATAGAGTGATTTTATCCTTGAGTCATATCTTGTTCCATCACATGCAAACACCTGTCCTGAAATTGAATTATTCTTCAGGGTAATCGAAAAGCCTCCCTCCATTCAGCATCATATGTTTTCTGTTGTTTATTGAGTTATGCTGTACCATACTTCAGATGCGACAGCCATTTAATAATGTTGAAGACTTAGCTCTGCAGGCGCTAAAAGGATCCCAGCAGGCTTGTTAACTTCTACTCTAAAACATTATGAGAAATATTTTTTCCTCTGTGAAACTTATGGGCTTTCTCTTAATTTATTTTAAGAACATGAGAATCCATAGCTAGGTATGAAATCAAGCCTGCTGAATTTTTTGGTTTCCTCTTTCTTAATCTTTAACCCATTTATTCCCCACTACATTTTTTACTAAAGAGACTGTGGCAAAGCAAGCAATTACTTTTTCAAAGACCTCACATTCAAGATGTATTTCTTTGGTTTATAAAAAATGACATAAATTATATTCAGGAAATATATGACTAAGCTCCTAGATTTTAATTTCTTTTTATTTAAAATTATATGTGCTCCATGTGACCAGATAGATAAGAAATTGTAAAAAGAGCCACTAGTATCAAGTAACTTAACAGTTGAACAATGTTAGGTACATCAGCATAACTTCTCTGAACTTTATTTCCTCATCAACAAGATGAAAGTGATATCAACCTACCATATAACGTTTTAATATGATATGTAGTTTAATGTTGTTGGCAAACTAAAAGATGCTGTATGATTTCTCAGTCCAATTTTAAAACCATCAATACAAATGGAGAATAAGGCAACCGTATTTATAGATAACAAACCAACAGGTTACTTATAGTTTTCAGACATTACAGTCCAGATGTCCATTAGTGGTGTGTGGTTTTTGAATATTTGTTTTAATCACGCAGTTGGCAAAGATATGGCTTGAGTTTACTTGGAAAGAGATGAATCTAATTGAACATGTTTTCCTTGTTCCTGTACTTGCATTGTCAAATGTCTTAGGAAACTGAGCATATTATCCAGCGAAGTCAGTCAGTGTGGTGAGCCAATTTCAATTATTTAGTGCTCTTTCTCCTTCCTTACCACAGACATATCACCACTATTAATTTTTATATATTTCAATAGATGTATGTGTATGTTTCACATTACTAACCTAATACTTTTATTTGACTATTTTATTTCCAAGACACAGAGATATTCTAAATGTGAATCTGTGAAATCAAGAGAATTTTTGTAAGAAAGAAATGGATTCCAGTTGGAAAACATGTGTAACAAATATTGGAAAGTGAACATATTTAACAAATTTGGAAAATTGGAAAATACATACATATGAGTATACATAGGAAATAAAACAGGTAGATAATCATTTTACATAAAAAGTGAAGTAGCTATGTGAAGTTTTTCTGTTTGTTTTTTGGTAAAAACAGAATATTTTTTAAAATGAGGACAGTTATTAAGCATTAATAGGAATAGCTGGTGTTTTTCTGGGGAAAAATAGTGATAAGCCCTAAAAGATTTGTAATGCTGACCAAGAAAGATGATAAACAAAGGAGAAAGGAATATTTAAGTCAGAATCCAATGCAGTGTATAGAAAGAACTTTGACAAGATGGAATTATGGATTTATGCTTAGCTTCAGCTGTTATAAAAGTTTTTTTAGATGATGGAAAATATTTTTTTAAAAGATATATTTTTTTAATGACGACTCAATACTTTTGGTGTGAGAGTCAGCTGAGGCTTGAGTGGAGTGGCAGATGAGTTAGAGATAAGGAAAAACAGATTGTGTTATAGCTGATGTTATTATTTTTACTTATGCATTTGAAACATTTGGTAGAATAATTCCAAAGTGTAACTAAAAGAGAATACTTCCAAGATGGGTGGAAAATGGTATCCCATTTGTGTCTCTTCTGCATTAAAATTCATATTTTAGAAAACATTCTTGAGAAAGTAAAGTGTCAGACTATGGGAAAGACGCTGCTGAAAGTGCTGTTTCTTGCCCAAAGACTAAAAGACAAAAGACAAAAAACCCCACCAAACCACAACTGGATTATTGGTAATACTATAATGATAGGGATCAAGAAGGATGAGAAGAGAAAGGGATATATGTTTGTAGATTAGGAAAAATTATGGACATTTCTATTTCAGCAAATCTGGCAAATGCCAGAGAAGATATATTTTCTCCAAAATTTAGAGAATGAGACAAGATTAAATACATTTTTAAGTGAATAGAAGACCATATGAATTTAATCGTTTGGAAATGGCAAGAACTAGTGTGGGTGAATCGGGGTAGAAAAATAACTATGCTTGGGAATAACTTCTCTATTGGCAATGCCTTTTTAAAAAAAACTAGACTAAATTAGGGAAGTGATTATCTTAATGGAGTGAAGATAAGAAAAAAAGGATAAAATTAACAGTCATATGTAGGTGTATAAGAAGTGAAAAGTTGTGGAGTCTTCCATTAAACATGAAATATTTTGTGTGCTCTACCTTTAGTCCATGAAAAACAAGAGAGAGAATATTGGCTTGTTTCCATCGTAAGAAAAATACATTAGCTCTTCTTTGTAATGCTGCTATATGTAGAATTAAATTCATTATGAAGTGGAGTGGTTTTAGATTTTCCTCATGTGATTCTTTTCACATGAATTCATTTTTCTATAGTGTGGAGGTGTGTTTATCAAACTGCAGGTGACAGTATGTTGGTGGTCCATGAAACCAATGTTTTAACTTACCATCATGATTTTTTAGAAAGTAGATTAGAATAGAATGGAGTAGAAAATGTATGAGCTTATCACACGTAGTAATAGCAAGTACTGTTCAACTTCTGTTTCAGTTATGTACACTTAAAGAAATGTGTGTGTATCTATGTGCTGAGTTGCTATGTAAAATGTATTCATAACTTTTGGTTGCAGTCAAGTTTGAAAAACACTAATCTAGCAACAGCAGCGTCACTATTGAACAAGTCTGTAGAAGGAAAGAAATTATATTTGAACAATGCTAGCAAGATAAAGAGTAAAATTGTAATGTTTCTACAAATAGTGTACTTTTACTTATTCCAGGCAGGTCTGTACCTATGCTGTCTATTCATGAATATATGGTATTAATTAGCACATAATAAACCCTTGATAAATTCAATTCAATTTAACAAATGTTTAGGTGGAACTGTTATCTTGCAAGACTTAAGTTCCATGTATACATACATATGTGTATACCAGTATATATGTACATGCATATATACACACACACAAACACATCCTGGCTTAAAGAACCCTAAATGTTCTTTATTCCTGCTCTGCTTACAATACCCACCTAATTATCTAGCTGTGGGTCTTAGTCCCTAGTCCATATATATATATATAACTATATATATGTGTGTGTATATATATGTATGGAACTATATATATGTATATATTTTTTTTTCCTTGAGACAGGGTCTTGGTCTGTTGCCCAGTCTGGAGTGCAGTGGCATGATCTCAGCTCACTGCAACTTCTACTTCCGGATTCTAGCTATTCTCATGCCTCAGCCTCCTGAGCAGCTGGGATTACAGGCGTGCACCATGATGCCTGGCTGATTTTTGTATTTTTTTAGTAGAGATGGGGTTTCACCATGTTGGTCAGGCTGGTCTTGAACTCCTGATCTCATGTAATCCACCCACCCCAGCCTTCCACAGTGCTGAAATTATAGGCATGAGCCACCACACCCGGCCTCCCTATTTATATTTTAAATTTTCAGTCCAAGAAATGGACAAATGGCCACATTTAAACTAACATTGAAATTTTAGAAAATTCTGTAAGCAATCTCACACCTATTTAAAAGCCTTAGAATTCCTTGACTCATCCTTGGTTTAGTTCTCCACATCTAGATAAGTAACACAGACTAATATGATCTCTGCCTTGCTACCGCGTGTGATTCTGTAGTATATTTTCTGTTTTATTTCAAGGCATATTTTACAGAGTGCTGGAAAACTTTGTTTTACCTGAATAACAGAAAAGATTATATTGGAAGAGAGAAAGAAGGGAAGGAAGGAAGGAAGGAAGGGAGGGAGGAAGGGAGGGAGGGAGGGAGGAAGGAAGGAAGGAAGGAAGGAAGGAAGGAAGGAAGGAAGGAAGGAAGGAAGGAGGGAAGGAAGGAAGGAAAGAAGGGCGGGAGGGAGGGAGGGAAGATAAAAGCAAGGAAGGGAGGGACGGATGAAGGGAAGATAAAAGCAAAGAAGAGAGAAAGGAAATACAGGAAGGTTACAGGATTGCTGCTATTTAAGGGAAATCAGAAAGGGGCATATTGGCAAAAAGAAATGGCATACTTAAGGTCATCTTGAGTCTGGTTTAAATAAGAAATGAGAAGCAATAGTTAATGTCTCAGAATTTATGGAAAGGTGTCATGGGTCTGGGTTTAGTTCCACTAGAACCAGTAATCATTGCTTTTTTGTTTTGTTTGTTTGTTTTCGTTTTTGTTTTTTCATTTATCATGATGGAAAATCTAATTTCAGGAAAACTAAGTATGTTTTCAGTTTTTTTTTTTAAAAAATTTTTTTAAGTAATTTTCAAGTCTGCAATCTGCAATTAGAAACATAGAAAGGCCAAAATGGGAAAATGAGCGCTCGAAACTAATGACAGTGTTTAGGGAGCTCGGGGCTATCCAAATCCTATAATGAACTGATAGTACAAAATATCAGTGTACTTTGAATTTCTAAGAAAATACAGAATCGTGTATATAAAAAAGGCTACCGAACAATGATGATGTGAAGGATATCAATCACTACATCTTATAAATCCTATGGTGAAAAATTAAACGTATTAATTTCCTTTGTTAGTTATTTGACTATCTGAATGTGGCTATGTTCTACATAGATTTATATACTCTGGATGGAGCACATGATACTTATAGAGAAAGAGGTAGTTCATGAAAACTTCCTGAGGAGAAATTAGAATCTAATCTGTGTGTTTCAGCACAAGAGCAAATGCCTACCGTGATGTTATGGTAGTGGAAAATGCTTAATAGTATTTATCTTCTTGATGAAATAGATGAACCAAAGTATATTTCTAAACAGTTAAGAAACATGTAAAGACTTGATAAAAATTAAATTATTATTGACTGTATATTTTTCAATTTTATTATTTTAAAAGATAATTAAGAGAAAAGACCGAAAGTCAAAGTCCGAGTGATTGTGAATTTGAGCATTCCATATGATGGCAATTGAAAGAATAAAGGGAAGGAGGGAGGGGGGGAGGGATGGAGGGAAAAAGAAAGGGAAGGAGGGAGGAAGGGAGGGAAGGAAGGAAAGAAGGAGAAAAAGGAGGGAGGGAGGGACAACAAAAGCTACATGTTATTCTTAGAACTATAGTTTTAATCAAAGTAAATTATTTTGGTGATAGCATCTAGTTGACAGAAATATTTAGAATTAATGTTTTCTAAATTCCCTTCAGTAGTTCATAAACATAAAACATGCTGTGAATTTTAGGCGGAGTCTGTCCCAGTGGTTGTATGGTTCATAATAGGTTCTGAGCCACATGAAGTTCAGTGACTACATCCAAAATGCTACTTGACTTAGCCTAACAGGAAATTTTCTATTAAACTTATTTTCACTTTTATGTAATTAAGAAATAAATATTTCTCAGATCTCAGAACTGTAATAATAAAAGAGATACACCATATTGATTTGCTTATGGAGGTTAAGTGTAACTACTTTATTTTCATATAAATTAGAGGGTGTCCAAATCATAGCTTTGATAGTCAGGTTAAACATCACCTCTTAAGATAAAGTGACTTCTCATTTTCTAGTATTTTATATGAATATTTACACTGCTTTAAAATTAACCAGATCTTCAAAATTGTCCAACCACTTGGTCTGGAAAAGACTGCTCATTGTTTTTCAATGGCTAATTCACAATGAACTCACCTAATGCTATATTGCTGCATTCAACAGGAATTACTTGAGAAGAAGTTGAATTGTTTAACTTTTATACACACATATATATCCATATATATACACACATTTATTTAGAGTCTATAACCACAAGTATTTATACATATGTATACATGCAAATGAAATATGAACATACGAATATATATAAATATTTTCAATCATTCTTGAAGGTATAGTATTGATTTTATTAACCTAATTTTTACTTTATAAATCTTAATTTTACTTCTAATTTTCTTTCACATTCTCTCTTACACATAAGGTTAAATATATAAAATTGTTTTGATAAATACCTTTTAAATTTGTGAATTATTGAAAGATTTTCCTCTTTCTGTTTACCATGGTACCACCGTGCTATGTTTTATTTTTATATGGGTAGGAACATTTTAACTACTAAAGTACCCATTTATAATACACTAAATTTACTTATTTGTTAGAATGATGTGGTTTGAAGTATTTTTACCAAATTTAACTGAAATAGAATTATACACACATAGCATTATCAAGAGACTTGCTTAACTAAAGTAGTTACATTAGATCTATGGCCAAAAGTGGGTATATTTTTTGGTCACTTCTGGACCAGTGTGAATCGTGTTGTTAATCTGTCTATCATTTTACCTCCCACCAACCCACTCCCACCCTGTACACACATTCTCCTTTAGACATCTGTTTTCATGACAGGCTTTATCACCATATGGACTTGACTTAGTGCCTTTACAACATAATATATAAAGTCATCTTTCCATTTTCAGAAGTTAGCTAGGTTTACCTTCTAAAGTCACACTGTCACAGTCTAAAATCATGCTGTCACAGTGGTGATGGTGACTGTGGTGGTTGCAGTGTAGGAGTGCAAGGCAAAGAGAGCAACAGGAGTAACAGCCAAGGGAGAATCAATTATCACTGAAAAGGCCATCTCTAGTTCTCCATCATTAATTGGAGAAATCTTGGTCACAAATGGCAATTTGGAAACCAAAATATGGAATGTTTCCTATAATAATATTTAAAGCCTCCAAAAGTTATGTCATAAAAATTATCTAGTTATTTGGTACTTCCCTCTTTATAAATAGAGGTCTAATATTCCAGTTAGTGGATGATGTTGAAAGTTGTTTTTAGTTTATATTTGGATAATGACCAAAATAAGGTGTGATTATACCAAAGACATACAGTTATGTAAGAAATGAATCTGGATTATGAGAAAAATTAATCTGCTATACATTAAATACATAATATACATTTATTACAACACAGAAGAAAAAAGTGAGGTATAATTTAAAAAATGGAAACAGTATATACTTATATTACTCCAAATATTAAATTTAGATATTATTAATAAATTCTTATCTTGTTTATAATAGCAATAAATTATTGGACTGTGTGATTATCATTAATGGTTCTCTTATATTATTAGTCTATACTTTACCAGGGTTTTCTAATAACTCTATTATAGTTACTAGACTATGATTTCTAAAATTTATCATTTACAAATGGAATATAGAAACATCTTTCTGCTAAAAACTTGTTGGGGAGGTGTTCACATTTGCTTGGTATTATTTTATATCATAATTATTAATTATTCAAAGATTCATATTACTATGCATTAACTTGTGTCAATCTGGTTGTTCACATTCACAATACTGTATATGTAATACAATTTCCCATTTCTCCAAGTAGATTTTGAAATTTTGTCAGTAATATTATCAAGAATGTGTATAACAATGTTTTAGCATTCTTTGTGAATCAAATCAGAAAAAAAGGTAGGTTTTTTCACCATAAGGAAACTTCTTGCATTTGTTCATCCAGAAATTTCTAAAGTTTGAAAGTTTTATATGAAGCCACAAATGAAATCTATATAATTGAATAACTAAAGGCAAACAATGGGGTCCATTATTATGTTTTGTCATATTTATTTGCATACTTTCTACTGCAGAATTTCAGTGATTCATTAAGGTCTTTGCAGTCTAGTGTGAAACGATAGACTTGAATACAGTGAAGGTTTCCAGTAGCAAGGCCTCAGATGCCCAGGAGTCTAAGAAACTTATAGTGGGGACTCCTCATAGTGAAAACAGTATTTCAAAATGTTATACAATAGGTGGTATTGGCTAACTACAGCCTGAAATGACCCTAAGTTTGGTTGGGATAAAAGCATGCTTCACGATTATATGGGAATCATAAAATGATTTCATGACTTTTGTTTCTTTAATAAGAAATGGGAAAACAGGAAATTATTTTTGATTAGTATAGAAATAATGGTATCCCCAAATAGTGACCTCCAGTTGGAAACTCTAGTTCTAGACATTTCTAGGGTCATAATCATGATCTCAATTTAAAATTGTATGTATTTAAGGTGAATTTCAGCATCAAAAGTTATCATTAATTTCCTTTTTGAAACCTGAGGTCTAATATTGTTAAAAGTTTTAAGTGCGATTTTTTAAATATTGCTACATTTTACACACTGTACCTAGATATGAATGGCCAATCCACATATCCTCATATGTACAGAGTTAGAGATACCCAATTTTCAGCTTTTAGGAGCTGATGTTTTATTAGACTTGACATATTTATAACAAGAATACGTAGATGCATTCTTCACCTGAAGATGCCACTTTCCATGTGACTGCTTCGCAGGTATGAAAAGAGAATCATGCTAAAATCCTTAAGGTGAAAGCCTTTCGTATTCTTTATTATTTTAGGTTGTTTATTTCTTCACTGCTGATTTAATGAAAATCAAACTGAAATATATATCTGCCAGGAATATTATTAATTTTTTAATTTATTTTTAAAAGTAAATATAAAATGTACTCGGACTTGGATTTTATCATTCTTTTATTCAAGGAAATTCCCTTATTTTTCATGTAATTTAGGGAGAAACAGAAGACTCCTTTAGACTTGAGGGTAATGTTGTACCTGGCTTGTGTAGGGATGAATTCTGTGGAACACTGTGCTTTACAGCAGTACCAGAAAGAGAGCTGGGACTGCAGGTTTCTCCACAGGCCTCCTGGGAGCAAGATGGCTGTTTGTCAGTGTTTGCACCTGCATGAACAGTGAAGGCTGCCTTAAACAATGCTGATCAACTCAATTCTATTCTTTACCTCCCCACCCCCTTCTCTTCAGGGGAATCTGGCTTTTCTGTCACTCAGGATAAAGATCCCCTGCAAGCAACACTGAGATCAAGAAAGTCACTGTAATCTCATCAAGAGTGTGAATCCCTAGCTGGGACTTTGAATTTATATAATCCAAAGGTAGCTAGCTGGTCAGGGTATTTAATCTCCCACATTGGTGTGCTGAGCCCCCGCACCATTTAAAAAGAAGTCTTCTTACAAGGATAACCTCATTAGTTGACAGAATGAAAAAATATGTGTCCCCAAATTAGTATAAACTTAGTTAGACACCTATAGTTTTAACTCCACATTTTATCTATGAAAACATTGTTGCTTCACCCAGCTTGGCTGAAACAAACTCATGCTTCACCCAGCTTGGGTGAAACAAACTCAATCAGTCCTAAAGTACATTTCCATTGTTCCTGATGAAAATTGGGCAGGAGATTAAATATACATCTGTTTTGGGTAGGCTACAGGACCCTAAAGAGTTTTGACACTTTTAAAATCCTGAAATACAACTGTTAGTTACAGAAACCTTACTACAAATTTCTGGTGTGTCCCTTGATTATTTTCTAATTACTGCACCAGTAGTTTTCCTGATTTTTCTCGCATATTTTGTTTGGTGATTTCCCAACTAATCATTTTTAGGCTTCCTGACCTCAAGGATCTTAACATAAGGAGGAAATAATTTTTAAAAGAGGCTTCCCTGCTTACCTTCTCACTTCTCCTGCAATAAACTGTCCATATTCTTACATCTGGGGATGCATACTGGTCTCAATGTATGCATAGTAATATCACGATGCACAGTAATATCAAGTAAGTGTAGAAAACCTTTGCTCTGCTTTTCTCATGTTTGCATTGTTTAATCTTTACTGCTAACAGATATTGAGAAATGATTATCTTTTTTTCCCACAACAATGACCTTTGACCCTAAGTGGCATTTTATAAGCTTGCTTTTTCTAAATGTTACAAATAAAATTGAGTAACTGAAAGGGGCACAGGAGGAGCAAGAATTGGAAAAGAGATTTAAAAGTATATCTAAGGCATAAGGACTTCATCTCATTTAAAAAATGTACTCCATATATTTTTGCTGTTTATCTTCGTAAACATATATGTTTATCAAGATACAAGATTACATAAGTATATATTTATAATCTTGTTTCCAGTTGGCATCTGAGAGTAAGTTGGCATCTCTGTGTCATACATATACACATAAATGTGAATATATATGAATATATATGCACATGTTTATTTTTCATATGTGAATCTGTAACCATAGATCTATAATTGCATGAATATGCTTGGATCTAACTTATCTCGTTAGAAATGACTACATTTATATAAGTGTGCATACTTATATAAAATTTATTCTTAGTTGGCATCAGCCAGTGAGTTAGCATCTGGTATAAACTTTTAAGTTTTCATTTATTGCTTTTGTATGTGTATAAGGCATGAATATTAGAATGGGAATGTTCTATTTCTTATTACTTCACGTAGCTTCCTAATAATGATTAAATTAATGTAATCAAAGCATATAATTATTACCTTTATTCAAAAGTTAACTTTAGAGAGTAGTGAAGGGGTTTTTCTTACCAACTAAATCAAATGATAGAGATTCAGGTATGCATAGTGAGCTGGAAAGGAGAAAACCGATGAAACCGTCAGAAGTAAGGCATAACATGTTAATAAGATCAGTACAACTTCCATGAGAATAGTGAACTTTTTTGTTTGTGCTTTTAGGAAACGCTGCTCGGGTAGATTTTGTTCTGTATACGTATATGCACACTTGGAGTAGGAAGATAGTCATTTATCAATGATTTGTTCTTAATACAGTCATTTTGAAATTTATTGTGTTTGTTGTTAGGACAGTCTTTTTAACAATTATTTTAGTACAGATAGTGAAAAGCAGGTTTGCTTTCCAAAATATTTTATTGATTTCTAATTGACATCCTAATCAATACTTTTATTATTAGATGACATAATTACAATAGGACAATGTCAACCAAATAACACGTGTGAGAAAGTAAATAAAAGCTAACCTCAATTATTAGAGGGTTTTTAGCAGAATTTTGTATTTATTTTCTGAAATCCAAAAATCAAGTGCTATTAACAATGTTTTAAGATGCATTACAAGGAATGTGTGTATGTGTATGTGTTCATGTTTTTGTTTACCTAGTAAATATATTGGCACTTACATTCAACACATCAATTTATATACTTATTTATCCTTAGCAGCCATTTTACGATTTATACAGGCTTGTTGGGCTTGTCTAAGGAATAAAATCAACTTTCTTTTACAGGAGAATGTATTCTTAGCTTGTTGTTTCTTGCATATCTTCACTGTATATTCATGTGATTGTTTTATGTATACCATTAGAATACATTTTAAAGAAGGATATGGCATGAGGAATTATTGGATGTTAATGTACATAGAAAATTCAAGCTTAACTACCATTTACCTAACAAGAAAACCTCGTAGTAACTATAAGCTTTTTATTAGGAAGATTGTTTATACTTTGGTGTTAGCTTGATACTTCTTTGGAGAAACCATATATAGTATGTTTACAATTCAATAGGGTGGTTATTCTTCATTGAATATCGTTGATTAGTAATCAATTTGCTTTTTATATATATTAATTTGTTGCAAATAGAAACTCACTTTGAAACAGTGATATGTTTTATCAGTATAGTTCTCATTAGAATTTCATAATTAATAAGTATTGCAGGTAATATTGATATTTGTTATCATTCTGTCATTTAAGAAAATCTTCAGAATAAATTACTTAACTGAATTTTGAACATCAGCTTTGCATAATTGGATATGTATGTATATATTGTGATTTTTGTACATGAAACAGTGGCCTAAATTTCAGTTTCAGTTTTCGGTTGCAGTTTTGTTAGGGTAGTTAGAGGCACAGTAATTTAATCATAGTCATTTTAACTGCATAGAATGCTTATATGTCTCACTCATGTTTAAGACCATGTGCATAGCTGACTGTGTCTTTAGAAATGCAAAAATACAAAATAAATATCTATCACTAGAAATGACTAATGTAGAAAGCTAACTAGCAAAAGTGAATCCTTTCTTTTTTCATGATGTGATTGTGCCTTGTGTGTGCATGTTATTGTGACAGTAAGATGATCCACTCAAAATGATGTAGGCATTCTGCAAGGCAGATAAAGATTTTAAGTACCTGTGCTGACTGGTCTTCCTAATATTGCTTAAGAGGTTGAACTTTCCCTTTATTCTGCTTCCTATGTGTGTTTCAGGCTGCATTTCCTATATTTTTAAACCAATGTGTTTTAATCAGTATATTCAGCAAGTTAGCATTAAATTCAATATTCTAATTATTGTTATGTTATAAGATTGAGCATTTCTTCTTTTTATTAAATGTTGAAATATACAAGTCATTATGTTGTATATTGGTAACTAAAAATATTATTGAAGTGTAAAGGAGAAAAATCTAACTTTATATTGGCATAGAAAGAAAGCTTAACTTGTTTTCTTGCTTTTTTTTTATAGAGAACACCTGTTCCCAGCGCTGAAGCATTCCGATGGTTCTTTTAAAGCAGTAGTATATCTTATTTTCAAGGCATTTGGAAATGAAGGGCAAACTAATGTCTTGTTTTAAGAAACTGCTTAGTCCACCACTGAAGAAAATATCCAGAAATTATTTTCACTTTACATATAGGGGTTTCTTCAAAAAAAAAAAAAAAAAAGGAAAAGAAAAAAAGACATAAAAATAATGTGGGAGCTTGGAGAATTGGCCAGTCTATTTACTTTCAATACACTGATTCTTTCTTTGATGTAATTTAGCTATAGTAGTGAAGTTGTTGTCTATTTTGAAAGTGGCTGTAAAAAATAAGTTTGGGTAAACCCCTGCTGTAAAATCATGTATCTTTGCAAAGTGCATATCTATACTTCATTTTCAAATATATGTGTTTCAGTACTGTAAACTGTACAGATAGCAGCTTGTATTTTGTGTGTTTAGACACAAGGAGACAATCATGTCTGAGCATCTATGGAGATTAACAGTTTGTACACAACAGTATGGTTCTGCAAGTTAAATCTGGAGCAATAAATTTTAGCTTTAACTATTTTTTGCCAGTGGTTTAGAAGCAGCAACAGCACTGGCACCATTTTGCCATGCATCTTTCCATAGAGACTTGATGCCAAGTTTTACAAGACTAAAAGATGATGATGCATCCACCAGTTACCTTCAGTTTTATTGTTATAAGAGGGGAAGATGTTATGAAAGTTTCAATTAATCTTTTGAGCACTATATTAGAGTAGTGGTTATGCACTTGCATTGCTTACAAACGAGCTGTACAGAAGGGTATACCTCCCAAATACTTAGTGTAGTTGACTTGTCCTGGGTTGCACTGTAAGGCGGAGTACTCAGAGTAGTTGGAAAATGCAGAATCAGTTGTATAATTTTTTTTATAACAACAGTGGTTTTTTAGGCTAAAGACTAAAGTATCATATCTTAGGAGGGGGAAATTTGTAACTGACTTTTTTCCCCAGCCCAACATGGGCTGTATACGTTTTATTGTTTCTTAATTGTTTTCTTATTTTTTCTGTAGGAAAAAATTTTAATAAAAGCTACCCCAATGTTTTCATTTCATGTATGATATTAAATGAGTAGTTTTAACACTTGAATATGTTGAAGGCTTCTGCCTTGAGGCAGGACTTGCTATATTTTTAATTTACAAAGAATTAAACATATTCATAAAAGTGAGGCATTTTATCTCTTTTTATTTTCTTTTCTCATAGCCACCCAGTTGGACTAGTGGTCTTCCCCTAGTCCCTCAGTAAAATGCTCCATTGCTGCCATTTCCATTCTTGTCACTTGAGGCTTTCATCCTGAGAAGGCAGGGCTGCAGTCTGTGGAATTTCATAAATGCAAGACATACTCCTCCCCCTACAATCTACACACAAAGGATCTAATGCTTCATAGAACCTGTGCTACCTTTTCATGTAGGAGTTGGTTTTCTTATCACAGTCAGGGTTCCTAAGACCATCCCATCAGGACAAATATTTACATTTCATTTTATTTTTGTTTGTCTCAATTATAAAGACTATTTTCAGTTTCAGGAGTAGAACAGGGTTAAGCAAAAATATGTAGAGTATAAAAGTTGCCTACTGCAATTTTTTGTTCTTTGTCCACTAGCCAGTTGATTTAACCCACTACATCCATTAGCTTGCTGAAAAAATGTTAGCAAAGTAAATCACGAGAAGAAAGATAATTTGAGAAGAGAATGGGTATGGTACAATGAAAGAGGCTGTAAAGATTAGGTAAGACTAGTAAGTGAATATTTTTAAAAATTTAGTTGTAGATTTGAATGGGCTATGATAGGACAGAAAAGATTTTTTAAAAAAGAGAAAGAGTGTTTCATGGTGAAAGTACTAGGGGAGGGTGGACAAAGCATGCACACATGCCAATTTGAAAATCAAGTGTGACTTACCTCGCATAGAGTATGAATACATGGTCCACAGTTATGGTCAAAAAGCATTTTCAAGAAAAACTCATGATGTGTTACACCCATCCATGTTTAGAGATGAGAATGAACTGATTACAAGCTAAAATGTGCTATTTACTGTATTAATTTTGAGATAGCTTTCTACTTGATGTATATTTCTTTCAGGGTTTCTATCTAGTTAGAATTTCAGCTTCTGCTGTGGGACCAATGAGAGCTGTATGAGTTTTTTGTTTTGTTTTGTTTTTCCATTATTTTATATTATTTTTCTTTGTTTTTTGTTTACCAATTTGCTAATTAATTACAAGTAAGTGAAAACTTACTTTCACACTTGAATAAGCTTGCCTTGCTCTTTGGAAAATGATGATTGTTATTAATGAAGTGAAACAAACTTCTAGTCAGGCTATATTAGGCATACAATAACATAAAGATCTCATAGCAGTATACTGAGAGTCTAAAATACATTCTAGTATTGCATGTCTTGGTGTGCTTTTGTTTGTTTGCTTTTTAAAAGAACTAATGAATCTGTATATTGTAAACTGTGGTGTTTTACATGTCAATTCATTTTTTAATGAAAGAAAATTTGTTGATTACTTAAATGAGAAAGTTTAGCGTTTCATTCATTCTCTTATGTTTTTTATTCTTGATATTGTTCTTTTATACCACCCACTTTTTAATGTTTTTGGTTAAACTCCATTTATATAATGTAGGGTGCATATAAAGTTCTCATTGGTGATGTTGAAGAAAGAGATGACTCTTCTGGCCTTTCTCTAGTTTTCTTTTTCATATGTCCATGTACTGAGAACTTGTAAAGCTTATCATTATAAACCTAAGGCAGTGATTTGAAGGTTTACATTTTTCATGATTTTAAAATACCAATGAAATGTAACTTTTAAAAATTCCTCACTGTATGCTTTATATTCACTGTCAAGAAAATTCAGAATGTAGATTGTGTGGACAACTATACACAACTTAATAATTATATATCAGATAAACTGAATAAAAAACTTTGTAAGAGTGGTTTACGCACACAGGATCTTGTCCTCCCTAGGTGTGGATAGAGAGATGCCATAATCTGCCAGCATTGGGGAGAGCATGGTAAATACTTGAGGCATTGATACATAGTGCAGTGAGCCAATTTCCTTTTCAGTTGTCACTCAGCACCGTAACATCACGAAGAACATCATTAATGCAAACTTCTCACTAGGCCTTCAGACCAAAGTGGCTTTCCGATGGACTCTGCCTGTCTGTCTACAAGTGGAGTCAGATTCAAAGTAGAAATGTATCCATCCTTGGGAGAGAAAATAGGAAGTCTTCCCCGACTGTAGGAGTATGTAAAGATGTCTCCTGGTTGCTTAATTCCCAACACTCAATTTCCTTCTTCTAAACACATTTATAGGGAGTGAGGGATGGTGGGCTTATTATGAATTAATATTAAGCAATCACTAAAAGAAAGGAATGTTCTCTTCCTTTCAATCAGAAACCCTGATATGTAAGTTGTGCAATTAATGCTAAAGCATATAAAGTCTTTAAGCTGATAAGTATCTGTAATCAAATAATGAAAAAAGGAAAGCCATTAAATGAACACACTATTCAGGGTCAAATATGTTCAGCAAAAAGCCGTAGTGGGTCTTTGATCATGGTTAGATTCACAGTGATATCAAACAGTTGGTTCTCGTGTAACAGCTAAATGTTTCAGATTTTTTTTTATTAAATTTGGCATTTCACACTGAGATCTGTATTCCTGTTGAATAAAAGACAGCTACTATATTAGGAGGGATTCCATTTTCACAATTGCAAAACAGATATTTCAGGAACATGGGCCACAAAATGTACTCCTTTCACAGTGTTCTCCTCTTCTGAACTGTGCAGTTATCTATTAAATTTTCTAATAGATATTTGTGTAAGGTGTATGTATGCTTGTGCAATTATTTAAAAAGCGGTTTTGGAAAACAGTGTATTTATTAAAGAAAATTACTTATGGGGCATGTACAAAACTGTAAAAAAAAAAAAAAAGTAAAAAAAAAATCACATTCAATTTGCCCAGTAAAGTTGTTTTTGTGAAATTTCTGTGTTGTTGAATAAAGGACTTTAGTATTCAAAATATCTCTATTTTTCCATGATAAATTTTCATTTGTGGGATCTTAAGCAATGAGCATATAATCATAAAAATTTAATTTTGTTTATGATAAAAATGTTTATAATCCTACACTTGCCCTTATGTCAGTAGAATGAGTGCTTTGTATAAGTCTTTCATGAAATACTCCAGGGATTTTTCTTTTTGTTTCTCCTTATGTATTTTTTTCTCATATACTGAAAGAAAAGAAAAAAGAACATGGTTCCTTATCCTAGTTCCTAGAGAATATATTTTTGTTGAAAACTCAAAAGGTGTAAATAGAGGAAGAACTGAATGCACCCAAACATTTCTCCTTCTTTCTGCATCATAAGTGTGCCAGGAGAAAACATCTCAGGCGTAATTTTTTTTTTTTTTTTTTTTTTTTACCGTGAATGCAAAGTCTTGGTGATGCTACTTGAAAGCATTAATGTGCGTGAAGAAATATGAAACACTGGAATTCTGTCTTCAGCCACTCTCAGCAATACTCTGAGATGAAATTTTTATTGTGTTACTTTTTTTATTATGGAATATTGTGGTCCACACAGGTTAGTTGATAGTGAATGTGCTTAACACTTATTTCACTGCTTCTCAGTACAAGGTCCAGTTTTTTTGATGCCTTATAAACTACAAAAATATGTAGAACATGGTTTTATATCTTGGAAATATTTAATATGGTTTCAAACACAGAACTTCATACAATTGAAAGAGTTCATATCTATAGAATATAACACTATTAGAACATTTTTACACATTTATTAAACATTAGCATGTGTTCTGTTAATGTAATGTCAAAATATAAAATATCAGGGCTAAGGCAACAGAATTGGAATATACATGGTGAGAAAAGATAGATACTTTTTATTATGTGGGTTCCTGAATATTCAGTAATTTTCAGGTAAGTCACTATGCTTCTGTATCATATTTTGGTATAAGCAACAACATTATGACAAATAGATTTAAATGGATTTTCAAAGTAATACTTATTTTTTAATTTAAATCATCAAAGATACAAATATTTGGATGTTCCTATGTAATGATAAAAGAATAATATTTCAAGAGAGTTTGAATTAACCAAAAAGGCAAGTGGGGCAAGGAATATCTGTAACTTATTTATATATTGAGTCTGATAATAATTTCATATGAACTTTGCACAAACATGTATTCTTTTCAAATGTGTTTACTGGTGAAAGTTGTTTTTGTTTCTGTATTTTCTGCAGAAACTGCTTTCCATTTTTTCCCACTCTTGTCTTTTCTTCTTTCTTTTTCATTTTTAACTTTGAAGTTCCAGGGTATGTGTGCAGGTTTGTTACATAGATAAACTTGTGTCATGGGGGTTTGTTGTATAGATTATTTCATCAACCAGGTATTAAGCCTAGTACGCATTAGTTATTTTTCCTGATCCTCTCTCTCCTCCCACTCTCCACCCTCTGAAAGGTCCCAGTGTGTGTTGTTCCCCTCTATGTGTCCCTGTAGTCTCATCATTTAGCTCCCACTCATAAATGAAAACATGTGATACTTAGTTTTCTGTTCCTGTGTGTGTTAAGGATACTATGTCTTTTTTAATGGAGAAGAAAATATTATTTGAAGTAAACACAGTGAGCACAAATTTAAGGTTATATTTGCATATGCTACATAAGTAGCATAGTTAAAAAATTTTTGCTTATTTCAAAATGTTGTTTTTAATCTTTTATTCTAATATCTTAGCTTGTGATCTATCTTTGTGCCTTTTAAAATTCAGAGTTTTGGGGCCAGTTTATAAGTCAATGTTTCTTAATTTCAATGTGTTTATATAAAATGAAGTATCAACCAAATTATCTTTTTAGGTAGGTCTGTGCTTTGTTTACAATATGTTACTTATGACAAAAAATCATTCTGGTTAACAGGTGTTATACTTTCACAAATTGGAAGCAATGTATGTATCTCTTTCCAAGAACACTACTTTAAAAATTATTCTTATGCCTAACATAAGTATAAAGTATTTTTAATACTGAAATGAGTTGCATGACTTCTTAAACAGTTAGATGGTAGGAGAGTACGTCTGCCTGGTTGGAGTTATGATCTTCTCTTTACAACTTTTCTGAAAGGTAATCTTCTATTTAAAATTTTACAGCTTCCAGAAAACTGCATAGTTGTAAGGGAAATTGGTAAAGAACATTTAAATGTTACTAGTTAACCATTGATACTATCCTAAAACAAATGTAACTAAAAATCCTTATTCATTTTATCTTTTAACAACTTTTAAAAAAAGTTGTTTCCATGACTTGCCTTATACTTTTATTTAAAACATTAATATTGAATTAATATGTGTATGTGCATATACAGACATACACACAAATGTGTGTGTTTGTGTAGGTAGATCAACCTGTGTATATATGTGTGTGTTTTATTCAACAAAGTTTAGGCCATGCTCTAGAATAGCTGAGGGCTGGTCTAGGTTATTAAGAATCTCTAGGGGAAAGGATTCTGTCGCTATTGTACAGTTGAAATTAAATTAGATGATTCAACATTTTATAATGCTTGACCTATTCCTTGGGAATTAGAAAATTTGGTGAGGTCACATAAACTCTTTTGGGCTTGTTAGGTATGCTTTAATGAGTTGCCACTTTAGTTCACTGTATGCTATCTTTAGCCACTTGAGGAATTTTATTGAAAATTATGTGTATAATGTATTTCCCTAATACTTTCTTTATCTTCATATAATTTGAACATTTGGGGCATATTTATATTCTGTTGGGCTGTATGTATAGTTGAACATCGAGTGCACATCCAACACTAATATATAACTTGATCTGGAGCATATATGCTTTGACTATACAGAAAAAGCCTTTATCTCAAAAGAATTTATGATGTCTACAGAGCAGTACTGAGAAGAACATTAGGAACATTTTGTTGTGTTGGCAGACTACCAATTGACGTAATTTCTCATTTATTCAACAAATATTATCGTGTGTCTTCAATGTAGCAGCTACTGAGGATATCAAGATGAACAAAATATGATTCCCAACACTCTACCATCACCATGGAACTCAACCAAATGGCTAAAACAAATATACAAATACGTAATAACTGTGGAAAACATTTGTTATGAAAAGAGCAGGCAACATGTGGAGGAGTGGTAGAAAATAGTAGAGTGAAGCTCTTTGATTTCAACACTTTCCAACTGAGAGAAGGAGGTAAGACCTGAATACTCCTAGAAGTAAAGACAAAGAGATTAGGAATGAAAGGAAAGAAGAGGAAAAGTGCAAAGTGCTGAGAAATACTTAGTCCGAGCTGCTATCGTGTCTCATGGAGATTACTTTCATAGCTACCAAAATATCCTCCTTCCATTTATTCTTACCTGTCTTCAACATATTTTCTATGCTTCAGCTTGAGTTAACCTTTTACAACAAACACAACACACACACACGTTTATGTGATTCCATGTTTATCATCAATGACTTCCCATTGTTATTAGAATAAAACCCAAAATGTGATCTATAAGACCATTTGTGGTTGGCTCTGCAATCTTATTGCATATCATGTCACTCCTTTCTCTCTAAGTTCCAGCCACTTGGATTTTCTTCCAGTTTCTGCAAGTCCTGTTTATACATATAAATAAAAACTGGAGTTTCCCACATTTACAAGATGGGCTTTCCCTCCCACCTCAGAACATTCTGTTCATGGTGCTCTTTTTTGTCATCCAGGCTGGAGTGCAGTGATGGAATATAGCTCACTGCACCGTCAACTCCTGGTCTCAAGCAATCCTTCTGCCTCAGCCTCCTGAGTAGCTGGGATTACAGACATGAGCTACCACCCCCGGCTACTCATGTTGTTCTTAATACCTAGAATCCCCTTTCCTTTTCTCTCCTCCTGGATAATGCCTCTTCATCCTTCAGAACTTTTTGATTCCTTTTTTAGAAGCAATTCCTTCCTAATTATTGTGACTGTCAAAACTCATCTAATTATTTTTATTCGCTTTTATTTATTTTTATC
>NW_012115344.1:5246689-5287319 GCF_000951035.1 Colobus angolensis palliatus | reverse complement strand
GGAGTGCAGTGGCATGATCTCTGCTCACTGCAAGCTCCGCCTTCCGGGTTCACACCATTCTCCTGCCTCAGTCTCCGGAGTAGCTGGGACTACAGGTGCCAGTCACCATGCCTGGCTAACTTTTTTTTTTTTTATTTTTGTATTTTTAGTAGACACAGAGTTTCACTGTGTTAGCCAGGATGGTCTCAATCTCTTGACCTCATAATCCGCCCATGTCGGCCTTCCAAAGTGCTGGGATTACAGGCGTGAGCCACCGTGCTAGGCCAAAACTTATCTATTATAGGCTCTCGAAGTACCTTATACCTCTTCATAGCAATTATTGATGAATTATTTCATTCAATAAATATTTACCATGTTCTCTCCATTTATCTAGGCAACTCATAGTTTCCTTTCTAGTGGAAGAAAAGATGTTATTAAGTAGTAAGTAAATATACATGCACACATATAAATGCATATATGCGTATATAAAAATATATATACATACAAATGTCACATAGTAATATGTGTTATGAATGAAGTTTAGGAGGGGACATGAGGTTGATTAGGAATACCTGTAAGCTGAGAAGGTAAGGAAGATGATTGGAATTTTAAAGGAATAGTTAAGAAAAACCTAGCTGAGAAGATGACATTGGAAATAAGACACAAAAGAAGCACGGAAGTAAGCCACATGGATACCTTAGAAATAGCCTACCTGGCAAAGGGAATTAACAAATATGAAGACCTCGTGACAAGAATGGGTCTGGAATTTTCAGGGTCCGGAAGGAACCCATTGTGTCTGAAGTGCAGTGAGTAAGAGAACAGCAAAAAATATGGTTAAAAAAGAGACAAGATTGCGTAGTGCCATGTTAAACACTTTGACTTATACTCAGTGTGAGAAAGGAAATCTTTGGAGGGTTTGAGTAGAAGAAGACATAATCTGATGTATATTATGAAAGGACAACCTTGGCTACTGTGTTAAGAATAGGCTATCGAAGGTCAAGGGGAAACGAGGGAGACCAGTTTGGGGAAGTTAATTCTGTAATCCAAGTGAAAGAAGATAGTGAAAATAGGGTGTTAGCAGTGGAAGTTGTAGAAATCAAAAAGAGGTTGAGTTCAGCATATAATTTGAAATAAAGGCAACAGGATTTGTAGACAAATCAGGATTTAAGTATGTAAAGAAGAGAATAATCGATAATGACTTCAGGTTTTTGACACGGACACCTATAAAAATGCAGCTACCATCTACTGAGATGGGGAAGACTAAATTTTGTTTATGGCCATACACAATTTAAGCTGCTTCTAACACACTCAAATGAAGATACCAAGTATACAACTGAATATATGGACTTAGAGTTAAAGGTACATTTATAAACTGGAGATACAGATGGTATTTAAAAATAATGAGCCTGGATGAGATTATGAAATAAGTGATTGTGGATACATACAAGGGAGCAAGTCAACGTCAGACCCGGGGCTCACCTACAACAATTGTACCTTCACCTTCCCTATAATCATCACGTGGCTGCTGCCCATCTCCCCTACTGAACAAAGTAGAGAATAACTGGAAACTCAAGGATAAGTTCTGCAAGTGAATTATTTCAGTTCCTCCTTTTCCTGGTAACCCATATTCCTTTAACTATTAGTTACTCTAATCCACAGGTGGTTATCTATTCATCCCCCTCAATTTATCCCTTTTCCACTGCATGTAAAAGCATGTAGTTGTTTATTTATGTTTATCCATACACAACATTCTGATGCAATAATTACACTGTACATGACAATATTTTTCTCAACGCATATATAAATACATAAGTTAAAAGTTTGATGCTGAGTGTAATTTGTGTGTTTAAAAAATTAAGCATAATTCTACTAAAATTTGTGTAACACAATCTACCTGTCCTAATATTCTTTGTTGGCAATTGCATTAAAGGAGATGAGATTACTATTGCTGTTTTAACATCTCTGGCACTGAAATGTTTGAACAGAAAAGTGGGTAGATGTTAAAAACTACAAATTGAGAATTGAGATGAATTTGGGTGTACTCCCAATCACAATAAAGGCATAATATGATTTTCAGTTTCGCCTAAACTTTCCTTTACAAGGGAAGAAGTTGGTTCATGACTACTGAAATATTCGAATGCAGTGTTTTCACTAATTACTATTCTTGTTCTTTTACCTTCTAGACTTTACAGAGTTTATCATAAACATTTTCACTAATAGCCAAAATGCATTCCCGGGGAAATGGTTAGTACATAATCATTTCTTTATATTTTACATGGGAAGAGAAAGTATTTCACATCAGAATTTTCTTAGACTTAAGTTTCATTTTAAAACCTGCTATCAGACAGAATCTTTACATAGCACAAGATGTCAGTTGAATCCTTACCACTTGAGTTCTGAGGACTAAATAGTGACTAGCTCCAAATCCCAAAGAACTGAATAGTAATTGCTGCAGCCCTTAAAATCCCAAGGACCCCAATATATCCGGAACAAGAAGAGAAGCAATGACTACAACAAAAACTGAAATGGTTGATTTCGCAACTTGGTAGAAAATGTTAAGAATGTTACAAAAATATCAAGAATGAAAATATTTGAGTTGTAAAATAACTTAGGAATAAAACTACAATCTACACTTTCTTTAGGAGCTTGGGCCACATTGTCACCATGGATGACTACAGAACTTCTGAGGCTTATCAACAGATCCCAATAACTAACAAATACATAAATATCCACAGCAATATATCACTTGTATAAGTAAGGGTTAATTTATAAGCAGAACTATTAAATGCAATTCTCACACTGACATTATAACAAAATTGTGAACCTGAGAACATATAATACTTCCCAGTTTATGAAGTCTATCGTGGACCAAGTTCTTAAATAGCTAATTTAAAGGAAGCTGGCACACAATTTAAAGATGTAATTTGAGTCATAGTTGATGATATACTTTTACTTGTTTAGCCTTTTATGCAGCTTGTTTGCATTCCTTGAACAGATTTGCTGTTTCTATTCCAACTGCATTGTGTATGGCATGAGAAATGCTGATTAATTCTTGTGGGTAATCATCACACATGCTGCCAATGTTGTACATTTATATCTTTCATTTCATAATCTATGTATACATTCCTTATGTTATTAGTGGAAGTGGCATATAATAGGTAAATAAACCTGCTCTTGATTTAGATAAAAAATGACTGCTGATCCTTTCTATCTTTAAAAGAAATTTCATTCGATGGGGAAATCTGGTATAGCTGTTATTTGCTTGAAGTAGCTTTAAATAGAATTCTTTAATTGTCTCTACAGCTGCCACCCACAGTAAACTCTAAAATATCAATTGTAATTGAAAGATAAATTTGCATTTTTAATGACATTAAGTTAATATATCTTACTTTATGAACTCTAAGAAAGTAAAGCTATTCAATGCTACTGGAGTGTCCTTTGAATAGACCTTTTGGATCATTTTGATACTTATATTGTAGGTGAGTATTCCATCTACTTACTTTTAGATAGAGAAGTAACATATGACTTCCAGGTGAACCTAATTTAGTAGAGTACTTAAAGGTTTGTTTAGAGAATAGCGAGTGAGTAAATAGGTTTTTAAATGATGGGCTATAGTTTGAAAAGGCATTTCACTAGAGGTCCTAAAGTATTTAAAAGGAAATAAAGTGTGTCACTCCTTACTTTGAAGTTTATAGTCAGATTACAATTGACATCAGAGTTATGTAGTGAAAGAATGAAAGAAAAACAGATAATATAAAAAGCGAATTTTTCCTTATCTTTATAACCTTATTCCTAACTTTACCAGTCCTTTGTTGATGTGCTAAAATAGAACCACTAAATCAGATGGTTCGACTCCATATATCCAGCCTTCCTGTTGTCTAGAAGAGTAAATGGTTTCTATGAGAATGAAGCTGTTTAGAATATCTTATTTCATACTAAGTTATTCTGTTAAAAAGGTAGAAAGTGTAACTACTCACAATGGATGAAGCAATAAAGGGGACTGCATCTCAGATGACTGAAATGTCCTGAGGAAAGACTAAAGTAAAACTCATGTTATTTTATCCTGTTTTCTTTGTCTTTTCAGTACTCTCAGTTGGCTTTATTCTGAGGCTTTATCTATATCTTTTGTGGCCTTTAGCACTTTGACAGTTTATTTTCCATTGCTAATGATTTCTGTATAGGGAACCATTTTTGTTCCTGACAAGTTCAGGAAAAAATCTCAGAATTAATACTGGATGGATATATTTGGCTGAATTCAATCATGTGCTCAACCCATAACTAGCTGCAAAGGAGGCTAAGCAAAGATTTGGTTAATCTTAGCCTATCCCTAAAATTGGGCCAAGGGGTACTGCCTTTTCCTATGACATTTACTGAGAATGAAAGAAAAGTAGTTCTCCAGGGAAAACCAGGGTTTGTTTTTTAGAAACAGAAATAAAAATTGATAGGGGGCAGGAAAAAATGAATGAAATGAAGCAAAGAAGGAAGAAAGGACTAAAAGGGATAAACAGAAGAAAGAGAAAACAAAGGAAAGAGAAGGAAGAGAGAAGAGGAGAGAGCAGGAGGGAAGAAAAGACAGAAGGAAGGAAAGAGAAATCGTATGTGGCTCCTATATCACATTATATTGAAGGGTTAATAGACAAAGACGCAGCAGGAGGGAGGAGGCAGATAACTGAGATCTTAGCTGGAATTCTAATAGGATCATTAATTTCTGTATAATTGTATGATAACTCTATTTGGTTAACTTGAAAGATCTATTTTTATTAATTAGTCATGTATATGCATACACACACACACAACATACAGGCATACACAGTACCATTATATCTATGATTGAGTCTACATGAACACAACACTATTTCTGGGATGAAGAAAACAATTTATGATGAGTCTGATAGCCTTTTCAGTAAAATTCTATCCATTATGATCACACTATTCCTTATAGAAATGAGTGCAAATGTTGTTTGTATAGAAGATGAGCAGTAGGTTTATATATGAAAGGTTCTGTTTTCAGAGAACTCAGACAAGATCAAACATCCTAAAATACAAATCAAATTTTAGCCACCAACTTTAACGTGCATTTTACACAGATTCTTTAATTGTATTTGCTGCCTCATGATTCAACCTACACTTTGTTTGATTCGACCCAGTGAGAATGATTGAAGCCAAAGGGTTACTAGTTTCAGCATACTTTAATGTTGTTCACCTTTAACTCAATTACATTATGCTCATGGGAAAATTCTTATTTATTATTTCTGGGACAACAAAATTATTTTCCTATTTTTGCTATTATTTTATCAGATAATAAAACTATATGTAATCCAATATGTAAATGGTTATACCAACATTGCTATGAAGACAAAGATGGCAAAATTGGAGAAGGTAAACCATGGCTGGTAGTGCTAGCTGGCTTAATATGTTTGTTTTTTTGTTGAAAAGGTCAAAGTCTAAATGCTGCATACATGAGTCTTGCTTCCACTTAGGCATGCAGAGGGTTAGAGAGTATCACTACCAACTTTACAATGAAAAAACCTAGACAAACTGCAAATTCATGACTTTTCTTGAGCCTATGAGAGTGCTGATGTCACATGACACCAACTGGCCGCAAGCCTAACAAGAGGCAGCTACAGAGAAGAGACATGTTGTGCCCTAACTTACCAAGAAAAGATGTACCTACACATTGGCTCTAATTGAAAAAGGGAACAACATGCAAGACCCGATTGGTGACTTCGGCAGAGAGATGGCGACGATGAGGAGAGCTCAAATAGGAATATTAGAAACGAAACACACAGTAACAGATTAAAAATGCCTTCAGTGATGCAGCCGAGTGAAGAAGAACCCATGACCATGAAAAAATGTCTCTAGAAATCCCCCAAACTGAAATAGGATGGGAAAAAAAGAGAAAATCCAGTATACAAAAGGTACTTTGAAGTAATGCCACATAATATTTGATGTGAAAGAATGGGTGTAGCAAATTCACAGGCTAAAATGGAAAACTAAGTTTTTGAAAGACTTGTTTCTAATTTAAAAAGCAGATGTCAGAAGATCCTTAGATAATAAAGACAACAATTTCCTTAGCAGTTCAGGTCCCTTTTACATAATGTTTGGTCATTCAGGCATATGTGGCTTGTTTGACTGACAGATGTCAACTTCCACTGGGCATAAGGCAGCAAGGAAAGCATTTGACTTCATGCCACTCTATTATATGAAAAATCTCTACCCTGAAGAGTTTGAACAGAGATGGCTATAGTTCCACTGAAGTTGGTTTAGGTATCATTTCCTTGTCTTTTTTTCTGTTATTCTCTATAGATGAACCTAATTAAAATGGCCTATTTAAGCAGTAAATGGCACTTTTAAGTAAGTTGGCTTAAAGAAAAATAAGAACTTACTGACCTGTGTAACTGAAAAGTCCAGTAATCAGCAAGGCTACGTCTGGGTGCTTAGCGGATATTGTCAGGTGTCTTTCCCTCTGTCCCTCATCTGTGCTTCACTCTTTTTAGTATCATTTTCAGGCAGAGTCTCACTCTCAGTGACAACATGGTCACCAGCAGTTCCAGTCATATCGTATTTCAGTTGCAACTCAGCAAAATGTTTCTGAGAGAGAGAGAGAAAAAAAAAAAATCCTCATTTGGCTCATCATAATTTTTTTTACCTATCCCTGAATCACTGATCAAGAAGACAGAATGCAGTTTTCAAGCAGGACAGGTGAGGGAAATGTGCTCAGTCCCTCCCTCCCCGCAGGGCTACGGGTGTGAAACCAGCCCAACTGACCCAACAGGATTAGAAAGAGAGGAGGGCCAGTGTACGGAGAAAAAGTGGAGAGTTGTTACCACAATAAGGAGGAATATACACAGGGCAGGGAAACATAGTTAACTGTCCACTACATGGGTAAATAGAAACTCATAATGTGCCTGGCACTTAAATTTCTTTAAAAAAACATTTATTTATTATTGTTTATTTTATTTGTATTTTTTTTTAATTTATTAAGTAGAGAAAGAGGAAGTAACTACACAGCAACTGGAGCCTATGATATTGTTGGAGAAATAAAGCAGTATTCTCAAGTGTTTGAATTCATACTTTAATTGTTGCCCAACATGTCAGTATTTAACATAGAAAACAATAACTAAAAGAAGATGTTCAGTTTATAAAGATATGGCTTATATTTGACTCTTGTGAACACATAAAGACTGTTCCCTCTTGCTCTCCAATTTAGAATAGAGAAAATAACTGTATCATCTAAGATAATTTGGCCTTTTATATTAATATAGACAAATAAATTATAAATGTATGAGTAAAAATAAAACACCTAAAATAGGTAATGCAAAGAAAGAATAATTTATTGAATTCTGAGTTAGGTTTCTCTTTATATTCAAACAGTTAAGAGACTTTTTTTTTGGATTAAAATAGGCAGACCTTTGTTACAGATAAAATGAAAAGTTTGATCCAACAGACATTATCATGAAATCTAAGAAGTATAACGTTTAAATATACCTGTAAGAAATTCATGGTTTCTTTTATTTGTGATAATGAAAGCTTTCAAACTAAATAAAACAGATGATTTTTTTTAAGTTTAGACTTAATAGATCTATATTGATATTTACAATTTTTAAATTGTTAATTCCTGACTCATTAGTATAATACACATACAGACATGCATGCATACATTACATAAACACTGATTTTTAAAAAGGAGTGGCATCCTAAAATAAAGACTTTATGTTTATAGCATTGGTAACATTCAAACACGTACATCTTAAAAGCCTAACTGATTAACTGACAGAAAAGATTCTTATAACATTTCATAGTGGATAGTTCAAATATAACTACTGCTGTTTTTATTGGTCCATAATATTTAATTTAATACTCAGTCACTTACTTGTACACCTCCTCTTTAGGATGAAAAGTCACCTAAGTGGGTCAACTACATTATTTATCCCAGAAAAGGTAACTTTTTAGAGTTCATATCACAAAATGCAAGTGTCACAAACTTAGGTAACTACATAAAATATGATTTTTCTCAAAATATTACTCTAAAGAAAGTGGACACCAAACAAGCATACATCTGAATAAGCCTCATCTATGTTAAAGGTTGATGATATCAGCATGACTTAATTTCAATTTATTTTGCTTTAAAAAATAATTGATGTATTTATAAATTATGCATTTTGTAAAAAAGAAAAAAAAAAGCATTTCAAGTAATGGAAAGTACTGAGGGTAAAAAAACAAAAACAGAAACAAAAACAAAAACTAAACTAAACTGAACAAACTTTAACAACTTTGAAAGAAGCCTACCCTGTTGAGATATCCTTTCCACCCCAACTTCAGCCCTGGAAATATTTTTTATCCAATGGCAAATAGTACTCCTTTAATTGTTACTTAATTGTATTTTGTCAGGCATCAACAGATCTGTGGTGACAGGATATTCATTTGCAAATGTGTTAACTTTTCACGTACAATCTGTTAACATTTTCTTAACTTAAATGAACTCTTGTCCAATCTCTTTTATTTTACCAGAGCGCTACTAATTGAAGTAAATGGAAAAGCCTCCTAACTGGGCCTTCACAATTCTCAAACAGGTCCAAAGCAAAGCAAAAAAAAAAAAAAAAAAAGAGACAGAGAGACTTATTGAGCTCCTTTATTTGCCATTGCTTAGTCAAACTTTTTAATATAACTATCTCATACACCCACACTAAACACTTGCATCAATACCTCACATTTTTGAAATGTTAAGCAACTTTCAAATGTTTGATTTCTAACCTTTTTTTAAATTTCCCTGCCCTTGAGCCCAAATTATGATACTGACAACAAATTTTGTTTATGTTAAATGCTAACTATAAATCTCACCAGTTTTCTCAGTAGGTTAAGACATAATTCCTCAGCCTGGGTTTTAAGGTGCAAAACCAGTCCCAGAGCATAGTTTCCAGCCTCATTTTCCGTTTTTCTCCTATGGAAACTACGGCTGTGTTTACTTTTTCTGTTAGTATAAGTCCACCTAGAAGCAGATAATAGGACAGGATAAGAGATGCAAGAGATTGATTGCAGGAAGGAGCATAAAAGTTTGTGAGAAGCTTTCAGGACATAATGGATGTCTGACATCTGTGTAAGGAGACAGGTTAGGATGGAAGGCTGGGCAGGATGAGTTTTGGATTATAACAAAGTTCCAAGAAAGAGCTGCCTCAGGCCGGGCCCTTGGCTCACACCTGTAATCCCAGCACTTTGGGAGGCTGAGGCGGGCGGATCACGAGGTCAGGAGATCGAGACCATTCTGGCTAACATGGTGAAACCCCGTCTCTACTAAAAATACAGAAAAAGTAGCCATGGTGGTGGCAGGCGCCTGTAGTCCCAGCTCCTCAGGAGGCTGAGGCAGGAGAATGGCATGAACCCAGGAGGCGTAGCTTGCAGTGAGCGGAGATCGTAAGACTGCACTCCAGCCTGGGCGACAGAGTGAGACTCCATTTAAAGAAAATGTGGCACACAAGCACCATGGAATACTATGCAACCATAAAAAAGGATGAGTTTGTGTCCTTTGTAGGGGCATGGATGCAGCTGGAAACCATCATTCTCAGCAAACTATCGCGAGAAAAGAAAACCAAATACCGCATGTTCTCACTCATAGGTGGGAACTGAACAATGAGATCACATGGACACAGGAAGGGGAACATCACACACTGGGTCCTATTGTGGGGAGAAGGGAGAGGGGAGGGATAACATTAGGAGATATACCTAATGTAAATGACGAGTTAATGGGTGCAGCACACCAACATGGCACATGTATACATATGTAACAAACCTGCATGTTGTGCACATGTACCCTAGAGCTTAAAGTATAATAATAATAATAAATAAATAAATAAATAAATATTTTTAAAAGAAAGAAAGAAAGAGCTGCCTCAGCTGATCCACAAGATAGATCATTGCCTGGGGTCCTTTGCCAGGATGTTAAATCTGGAGAACGTTAAGTCTAGAGAATGTGCCCCCAAGTCAATGAATTCTTCCTTACTCAGTCTTATGTTCTAGCCCTTATGATTAGGCATTTTCTAAATACAAACCCAAGGCTACTTTGCAGACCCTTGATTGTACATGCCAGCTAATTCTTGCAAAGTACATTGAGAAATGCTGTCGGATTCCACTGCATGTTCTGAGGGATCAGGGGATTGTGCAGAGCCAACATCCTCAGGGTCATGTCCCCATCCCATATTTCAAAATTCCAGATTTTCCAAACCAGGACCCTAAGTCTAGCATAACAGAACTGCCCTTGCCAAGCATTCTAAGGTCTCCGGATCTCATTGACTTTATTGGATCTTTGGTATACTACTTAATTATGCTTTTCTTCCATTCCAAGAGAAAAAGGCTTTTGGTAGGCTATCAAGAGTTTGGCTCTCACACTTATTAACTACTTGCTAGTGGCCCTCAGTTTCTTACCCTCTGCAAGGAATCAGTATCAATACAATTTAATATTAACTAGCCAACTTGATTATCTTTCAAATGCTCTAACCATTATACCTGCAAGGTAGATCATCACCCAGTGAAATCTTCAGCAATTGGGTCTTGTGTCAAGGACTCTTCATGATTCACCTTTCACTGAAAATGAGTGTTTAGTGGGCCATAGCCAAATTCTCATGTATCATGTCTTTTCCACATCACTCTCATCTCTTTACTATTTCATTAGTGGGGTCCACAGAAAACCAAATGCCAAAAAAGAACGGGACAGATGAGAGATTTGGGGAGGAAATAAGCAGCCAGAGTGTGAGGGTAGGCTTTAGATATGATCTAAGTTTGTTAGCTGTGAGAGGAGAAAGAGAAGAAAGTGGATTGGGTAGGAAGAGTCTCAAACTGTAGCACAGCCCAGTAAAGATTTGGGTAGGCTGATGAGGAGCCTTCTAGGGACAAAATCCACGTTGGAGAAGTCCCATACATTGTCTTGCCATGGTCAGTATTGAATCAGAACAACCATTCAATAAAAAGTGCCTGAGGCCATCAGTCAGTGATGTTCCCTATAGCAGGAAATCTAAGCAGCACAGTTTTTGTTTGTTTGTTTGTTTTGTTTTGTTTTGAGATGGAGTCTCACTCTGTTGCCCAGGCTGGAGTGTAGTGACTTGATCTTGGCTCACCGCAGCCTCCGCCTCCCACATTCAAACAATTCTCCCTGCCTCAGCCTCCCAAGTACCTGGGATTACAGGCACCCGCTACCACACCTGGCTAATTTTTTTTTTTTTTCCCTGAGACGGAGTGTCATTCTGTCGCCCAGGCTGGAGTGCAGTGGTGGGATCTAGGTTCACTGCAAGCACCGCCTCTTGGGTTTATGCTATTCTCCTGCCTCAGCCTCCCGGGTAGCTGGGACTACAGGTGCCCACCACCATGCTCGGCTAAATTTTTTTTTTGTATTTTTAGTAGAGAGGGGGTTTTGCCATGTTGGGCCAGATTTGTCTTGAACTCTTGACCTCAGGTAATTCACCCGCTTCGGCCTCCCAAAATGCTGAAATTCCAAGCATGAGCCACCGTGCCTGGCCTGAACAGCACATTTTAATGTATACCTCTGTGACCATTTCTTTAGCACATCAGTGGTATAGTGATTGAGAACATAGATTTGGGAGTCAAATTGCATGAGGACAAATACTGTTGAGCTACACACTAACCATGAAATTTCAGATGAATTTACATATGTGATCTACTTTTTCATATTTAAATTGACAATAATAGTTACATTCACAGAACCATTTTGAGAGATTACAAAGTCATTCATGGAAAAGCTGTCATTATGATTTTGTCCACAGTTCAGTTATTCCACAAAAAAATGTAACTTATTTCCTTTTTTCATAACTGAACTCATTGTTTTCATGTTGATTTTTAATCTTAGCTGGTGTTAGAAATAAAATCTTAGGTAATTCTGTCTTCCTCAGTTAGCACAGTGATTTTGAGCCCTATTGTTGAGGCTCAGAAAATGATACCCCAAAACATGGTGCTTTGGCATGCTGAACTAAAGTGGCAGCCTTAAGGTCTCTCTCTGACTTTTCCCAGGACCCCTGTCTCTCTGATGCTCTTTCTTTCCTGAAGCACCAGGAGAGACTTTCTCTGGAATTTCCTTATCTGGCTAGGTAAGTAACTTTCCTAAAGAAACGGAATTGCATTAAGACAGTTCTTCTCTAATAATCTCATCAAAACAGACAAACAAACAAACAAGCTAGGAAATAATAATCACGGAGAGAAGATAACTAAAAGTCATCACTACACCCAGACAGATATTCATCTATTCTTCTGAGGGCAGCTTCTTCAAGAGACTACCTAAGAAATTGTATCTGCATAAAAAGACCACCTTTGTTCCTGTGTAGTTCCACTTCTAGGTTTCCCTAACTTGTCAGTCTCATCCAGCTTCCCAAGAGTATATTATTTACAAAATAAAGTCTTTCTACATCTCTCCCAAATATAGAAATTTTGAAAGTCTCAACCATCTGGCTCCTCTTTAAATCCTGTACTTTGTGTATGGCTCAATGTTAGTCTGCTTTAAATACATTTTGTATGCCTTTTTCTCCTCTGAATCTGTCTATTGTCTGCTTACTTTCAGCACACCTCTAGAAGGTAGAAGGAAAGCATTACCTTGGCCCTTTCACTATCTAGAATCAGACTTTTGTGGTTCAAATACTAACTCTGCTATTTCTAATTGAGGGACTTTGGGCAAATTACTTCTTTGTGACCTGGTTTTGTCATCACAAAATGGTGAAACTGTAGTGATAATTTCTATAAAATCTGGTTATTACTCAAATAAAATTTGGTAAGAATAATGCCTGGCCATATTAAGTTCTTGATCAAGGCTAGATCTTACTGTTCTTATTTTTAGGTTTAAATAGGACCCATCTTGGTTTAGGTATCTCAATCCTATCTAGGCATTTAATTATATCTTCCAAAGTTATGGTAGATTAGAATTAGGGGTTCTTTCCAGAAACCTACCAGTGTCTAAGCCCTAGCTTCCTCCTGCATTATTTTTCATTTTACTTAGTGGAATCCTCATGTAGTCTGTGTGGGGAGGTCTGGTTCTTTATTCCTTGTTTATGGAATAAACTTTATGCCTTTAATGGTTCAGGGCTTAGCTTCTTCCACTGCAAAATCCTTGTGTTTTGAGATTTGAAGGCTTTGGGTTTTGAAAATAAAGAGGGGTTTCTTTGCATATTGTGAGATCTCTCCCCTAATGTAGTAGGGAGAATAGGAAAGGGGACAAAAAGTAAAATAAAATATATGCAGGAGACAAATCTTAGTTAATATCTCAAAATATTATTCCTCTACAATGTTTCTATTTAGGCTCTTCTCTGTTCCTGAAGTTACCTTTGGCACCAAGAGGAGTTCTAAGTTGCAATCCAGAAGCCTGCTTTTCTTGGAAGTACTCTTGAATCACTTCAATTCAAAGTGATTTTTTTTCTTGTAACTGTATTATGGTGGTCCCTATCACACTCATTTAAAATAGCCCAGTATATACTCTATTTCTTCCATTAGAATATATACTCCTGGTGGGCTGAGAATAAACCTTATTCATTTTTGGAATATTCTCTTCTGTGCCTAACATTTGACCTGACACATAGAAGTACTTAAAAACGTTTATCATACTAATGAAACAAATTACAGGAAACTGGTTATAGCAGAGGCTTACAGTTCTGTCTGAATCTCTGCCTACATTCTCTGGTATTCTGGAAAGGCCTTATCTATTACTGTGGATCACTGATATTGATGTAACTAGGTACAACATATTAATCTTTATTTCAGTTTTAGAAATAATAAGCAGCCTGTGTGCCAGCCATTTTGCCAGACTCCAGAGAGGCAAAATTTAATAAAGCCTTGCCATCAAAACTAGAGATTTTTTTAAATGAGCAATTTAAATGATGTATATGTCTAGCACAGAGCCTGACACATGATACTTGTGATAACTTTGTTGGAGAAGGAATGAATACAGAACTCTGATGGAGTTATGTGGGGAAGCCTAGAGCCTTTTGTTTGTTCCATGGAAGTCTTGAAGCAGGTTGTAACTCAGGTGAGTCTTGGAGGATGGATAGAAGTTGGGCAAGGAAAGAAAAAGTAGAAGGGCAGGCTTGGCAGCATAAGCAAGAACAGAGTGGTATCAAGCAACACAATCACTCATTTTATGTAAAAAAAAATCAGATTTGTTTATATGTTAGCCAAAATACATTTTCTTTGCAACGTAGCCTCATGGTTTAGAGTGCAAGCTCTAAAACCAGGTCACACTTCAGTTCAACCGCTAACTTACTCTACAATCTTAATTAAGTATTTTAACCTCTCTGTGTCTAGGCACTTCACCTGCAAAGTTGGAAATAATGTCAACTTCTCAAAGCTATTTTGAAGTTCAAACAAGACAATGCATTTAAAGTAGTCAAAATATGTCTAACAAAAAGTGCTCAGTTAGGTTATAAAGATAAATATTGTGTGTGTGTGTGTGTGTGTGTGGGTTTCAGAAGATGTATTTTCCATTTAACATCATTGAAATTCTCATTTTCCATCCGGAGATTCTCAGTAGGGAGATAGAAAGAAGGAAAACTGAGTAGAATCACTTGGGGTTCTTTAAAAACCACGCATCCATTTGGCTCTCTTCCTGTACACCTCAAATTCAGAAGTAACTTCACTGCTATAGTGAGTCATTGTTAGTGAAGAGAGAGTGTAGTGTGTCATTTTATGCAGGGGCATTGGCATAGAGGATGGCTTTGAATTAATTTTATGGATATTCTAGATACAGAATATATACAATTCAGTTCTAGATTAAAATAACTCAAATATTTGACCTCAGATTTCTTCATATTTTAAAAGTTTTGTTGTAAGAACTATGAAAATCACCAAGGAGGCATATCTAGTGCCCTGAGCACACTGTGGCTTCAGTGATTTCTACTTAAGTACTCCAGAGTTAATTCATTCCTTTCCTTTTTTTTCTGATTAAACAAGGGTATTTCTCAAACATTTCTCTGCAATTACTCTAGAGAAAATAGAAATAAATAAATAGAAATAAAGAATACAATGATTTGACTCAAAAATCATACTTTCTAGAGTTAAGGCAAAGACATTCCACAGCGATAAGTATTATTTTAAGCAAGAATAAATCTTGGCCTAACTTTCATCTTTTTTGTTGGAGGTAGCTGGGAAGTGGTGTGGTATATGGTATACAAGTGTGGAATGAGTTATAATTTTTTCTCAGCTCAAATCCATTAATTCAATATTCAAAACCTGTTCATTTTTCATCTAGGTGCGTTAGTTATCTTTACAAAGACTTTCATCTAGTTAAAAATGATTAATCACTAAGATTTTATTTCCGCATGCTTGATTCCTAACTTATACCAAAAGTTTGATCAAAACAAGTCTCATCTATTTAGTCAAAAAATTTTAATATTCATTAAGCACTCACTATGTGTCTAACACTTTAAAGTAACTTTGTAAAGTAGAATGACTCTTGAAACTATTAATATGATTTAGATAATACAAATATGATATGCTCCTCTATATTTTATTTTTCAAACCATGTAACTCAAGAAAAACATGATTGAAAAATCTGGTAACTGGATATTATGACATTATAGTTTAACTGATATGTAATTAATTCATAAAACAATATCCTTTATTTATCTTACCCTGTAATTACAATACAATGTAATGACCCAACAACACAATTTAGATATGGCATCTTGATGTGCTAAAAATTGCCATCTTTAAGCTACTTTTTCAGTCACGTCCCCTAGATTGTAAATAATTATATATAATAGGGATATGTATGTGTGTGTGTGTGTGTGTGTGTATATATATATATTTTTTTCTTTCAAGACATAGTTTCACTCTGGTTGCCCAGCCTGGAGTGCAATTGCACAATCTCAGCTCACTGCAACCTTCGCCTCCCGGGTTCGGGTGATTCTCCTGCCTCAGCCTCCCAAGTAGCTGGGATTAGAGGTATGCACCACCATGCCCAGCTAATTTTTGCATTTTTGGTAGAGACGGGATTTCACCATGTTGGCCAGGCTAGTCTTGAACTCCTGACCTCAGATGATCCACCTGCCTTGGCCTCCCAAAGTGCTGAGCCACCACACCCGGCCAATGATATCCTAAATTTGCACAATATTTTACAATCCTCAAAATGTAAAATTTTTCAAAAGTTTCCTTTCAACCTCATGTAAATCAAATAAAAAGTAGTTTCCATCAGAAATAGTAATAATTCAGGATTTGAACAATTAATGTGTGCCAGGCACTGTGTTAATATGCATTAACTATGTATGATTTAAGGTGTCTTAACTCTTCTAATTATCATAAGAAATCTGTGAAGGAAGAACAAGCACCATGTCCATTTTACAAAGGAAGAAACTAAGACTAAAACACAATTAATGTATCTGCTATGTGGTAGAGCAAGAATTGACATAAATGTATGTCTGATATCGACGCCTACATTCTTGAGCACTGTGTCACACTGCTTCACATAATTTTTCCTTTCTGACTTCCATGAAGTCATGTATTTTTTCATAGATAATACCTGGCTGGGATATTTTGACACCTAATGATTAGACGCTTAACTGACAATTTGATTTATTTGAGTATAGTTTCATATACCCAGAATGTTAAAATGATAATCAGTTTAGCAAAGAATTAATTTGTACATGTACAGTTAATGAGAGACATCTCTAACTAATTGTTAGGAATTCATTAGTCTGGATTTGAATAGTGTGGGTCCCAAACCATTTCTTCTCTTCTTTTGGCCTTATTTTGTTGTTTTCCTGAAGAGCCTTCATTGTCCTTGCAGATCCTGCTGGGTGAGCAGGCTGTCATTTCCTGGACAATCTTTCCACGCTGGCAGACATGCTATTCCAAGGCTCTCACAGTTGTTATGAGTTTTGTGGGCGATTTACAGATTCCTTCTGCAGATATCTCATTTTCCTCCTGATACTACTGCCTGTTTTCCTCGCAGTAAATCCTTATTATCTCACTTTATTTCTCCATTTTCTCCTTCCTTTCTAGTCATGCTGCTGCTGCTTTTCTCTACCTGTCACTAAAACTCACTTCTCTTTATCCCTGTGCTGTTGGTATTCTTATTTAGACATCACTTTTGTTATGTCTACTTGTTTATTTGTGTTTGCATGCAGGCCTCCCTAATTTTTTTTTCCATCTGTCCTCCATAAACATCACCTTTTTGTTAGAAAAGACCACCTTCTGGGTAGCACCACCAGGAATACACTTCTCCCCCAGGAAATATGACAAAACCTTTTTCTCCAGTGCTTCCTGTTCTTTCCCTTTAAAGCATTTCTCTGCTGAAGCAGCTAAGTGGCTGCACAATGTAATCCTGTATAAAGCTGGCAGAAATGCTATTTCAGAGCATTTGTGCTTAACTCTTTATTGTCCATTTTTGTACAGGTTTCAAAGGCACATGAGTAATAATTCAATGAACTTTCATTCAACATATACCTTTTAAACAATTAGGATCTGTCGGTTCTTTTAAATTCTGTACTATATATTTTTTTGTTGTTCCAGTGTGCTCTGGACTCCCTGAAAGCTAACAGTATGTACTACATTAATAGCCTGCATGCATTTCCCTCCAGCTTCTGGACTGTGTTCAGAATATGGGAAATATTGGCATGCAGGGAGGACACTGAAGCAGGAGTATTTATTGCCCTAGTTACTTTCCCTACAGGGTTTACATCAGGTTGGCAGCATCCCTGTAGAAATGGCCACACAGCTCTTGGGCCCCAGGAAGCCCTCTCCATATAATTATCTTCTCTGTATTCTGTACTTACTCTCTCCCCTTACCTTCAGTATGGCTTCCCTCTATGTTAGCTTCCCGATTCTGTCTTATTCCTTATTGGTTTCCCAAATTCCTGTTCACACTCTTTGAGAAAAGTCTCATTACTGAACACTTCTCAAATTACAGACTTTGAATGTGGCATCTGTCTCCTGAACTGACTATGCAGACTGGGTACACCATGAGGAATTAGATACAGTTGCTACCTTTAAGGAACTCGAATGGCAGAAATGGAGTCAACTATGTAAACAGAAATGAATTGGAAATTATAGGAAGAGGTCACACAAAAGGCGATTGGTTCTATATAGGGAGAGGGCATCAGAGAGGGTTTCTTGGAGTAATGCTTAAGTGATTCCAGGAAAGATGAACTGGTCATCAGTGGGTTGATAAAATAACTGAGCTGGGCATAAGGTGGAAGGGCCATTCTGGCATGAAAGACTAGAACTGATGAAGCAAGAAAGCATGAGACAGTATCACATGTGTAGACAACTGCAAACTCATGATATCCAGAGCTTACAGTGGAGGAAGAAGCATATGAATTCAAATATGTTTGCAGATACTGGGGAGTCTATATATCAAACTAAAGAATTTGGATCTTATTCTGTTTACCATGGGGATGCCAGAAGACCCTTGTCTTTAGACCCTTGTCTTTAGACAAATTACTTTGGTGACAGTGAGACTCATTTGAAGGAAAACAAGATTGAAAATCTTGTTCAAAGATCTTGAACGAAGACATGGGGAAGAGGTAAAGATGCTGACTAAACCAATGATGTTTTAAAGGGATGTTGAGAAGGTAGACCTGATAAAACCTGCCCACATACTGGAAATGGAGGTGAAAGAAAAAGGAAGCCCTAAGGCGATCCCCAGGTTACTGAAGGACACATTTTGAGGTAAAATAAGAAAAGACAGTTCACTTTGGGTTTGAGCTTTTTGCGGGACACTTACAAGTAGAAACAAGTTCAGAAAAAAACCCTGAATGATATAGATTTGAGCACCAGCATAAAGGATAGATAGCTGCTGCTATGGAAATGGTTGAGATTGCTTAGGAAGTATGTTTCACTTAATAATGACAAGGACAGTACAAGCAAAACTGAAGAAATTATTAAAAATAAAGTTATTTAATATACAGAGTATGCTAGGCATTTCAATAGTCACTTTCTTACACAAATTATTAGATCTTTACAATATCCCTAGGTTACAGGTATCTTACGTTCCCAATTTCACAGTTGAAAAAAGTCTGGCTTACAGAATTAAGCTAAGGTTACAACACTAAAAACTAGTGAAACTGAGACCAGAATTTAAACCTTTTAACTTTTCCAGTACATCATACTGCTTTCTTATTATTTTATGTTAGCAGTCTTTATGAACATAGAATAAGGAAAAAGGAAAAATGAAGAGAAAGAACTCTTGGGATCTACAAACAAATAGCTCCAGTGATAGAAGTGCCTGTCTATTGTCTATAATGTACCACTGTTTAAAATATCTTTTTGAGGAATACAGTCTTATTTATTTTACAGACTTGGAAATTGTGTTCAAATTCCATTTATTTAATTTTGTACGCTTTCATTTCTTAACCTAAACTTATTTTATCATTTTTCTACTCATACTATCAGTACAGCATTTTTTCACTAACATTTAACAATCTCACATATGTAGCACACTATAGATGAGCTAAAGGAACCAAAGCTCTAAAGACTGTCGTATCCTTCTTTCAGAACTGCCACAAGTTTCACGTATAGTTCAGTATTACTTAGTGGTATAGATCTTGAAACCAAGTTGGAAAGAGAAAAGGGCATTTGTACCAGATTCCTGCTTTCCACAACTGTAGCAGTTTCCTGAATTGTAATCTAAGGCTATGAATTGGCAATGCCTTGGGAAGGAAAATGCACAGATAAGAGTCCTTAGATTAATGTTAATTCTATGCATTATGCAATGTGACCCATAAGCTGGAATATTCTTATTAATAGATGATGTCAATATATAATAATTTATGGCTAACTTTCACAGGAATCATCAGATAGATTCATGATTTACTAAAGAAAAAGGGTGGATCAGAAAAGTCTTATACACACCCTATACCAACTGCAGAGTAACTTCCTGAACCTTAACATTAGCTTTAAAGAAATAGATTGAATAAAAGTGGACCTATCACATGAGCCTGCTTCATTGTTCAGATAAGAAGAAATGAATCACACAGAATGCCTCCATAATCAAATTAGATGCAGATTTGTCAGATTTGGTGAGAAGATAATAAGAAAGCTCTTTCCGGATTGCTTCTATTTTCTTAGTGTAATAGAAAACAAAGTCATAATCTGAGCTGGGAGTGGTTGGAAGAAAAAAGAGGACAGGAAATATAGATGAGAAGAAGTTTAGGAGAACAGAAATGGGAGATGACTAGGGAAGCATAGTAGGCTAATCAGGCAGGGGTGAGGGTTCACTTGAAGTTTGTGGTCGCTGATTAAAAGTAAAACCTGTCAACATGGCTATGAATTTTTCTCCATTCATGTTCAGCAACAAAGGTGTAAACTACTGTAAATAGTGAATTATATTTAAGTGAAAAGAACTGTGGAGAGATAGAAGGGGCAAGGGGGCTATTTTATGTAATGTAATTATTATAATGATGTAAAATAGAATTTAAGCTAGTTAAAAGGAAAGAGAATGTGAGGAGATCGTGGACAATAAAAATAGGGATAGTTAATCCAGCAAACTGGTGATGAATTCAAAGAATTACTGAAAGAGGGAGGCCCTAGGGAATTAGATAGATTAGAAAAAAAAAATTATTTTAAAATTTGAAACTACCAAACAAGAAATTATACCAGGAAGAAGTAGAAGAATAGCAAATATTCTTCAGATTAAAAGTGTATCTGAAAATATGGTAACAAAAGCATATGAACACAGACCTAAGGGACAGTTTCTCCTCTTGCTAGACATCTGGTAAACTAAACTATACCTTTGAACAATATTCTCTCAATTATCTGCGGAAAAAAATAGTTTGTTTCCTACATATAAATGCATGAACATTTCACAGATTTTAATTGATTTGTACCTGGTAAATCTATCACATAAAGAAGCACTAAGGCATAAAAGCATCTATTTAAATTGCTCTCATTTTTTGGAGAATGCTAGGTAAGAAGTTATTTTAGCTATGTGACCTCATCAATATGGCTGTCTTCATAATTTCTTGCAAGATTGCCCTATATTTTACTTATATTCCTAGGAAAAGGAGAATTCTGAGAATGCTGGTAGTATGAGCTCTCAGGAAATTTAATAGGTCAGATTTTTTATTATTATTATATTTTAAGTTCTAAAGTTCTAAGTCAAAATTTTTTTAAAGGGCTCTGATAAATTTTGCGAAAATAATTAAGGCAGTTTATACCAATTATACTGGTAGCAGTTTGTGTCTCTTCAATACATCCTTATCTCACTAATGACTTTTATTACTGAATTATTCATTAATTTTATAAAGATAATATTTTGTAGCTATTTTAATTGTCATTTGCCTGATTACTTGTATTATTAAAGTCTTTCCCATAATTTTAGTTTTTTAGTTTTTAGTTTGTCAGATAACTATTCATGTCTTTGCTCTTTTTTCCTTAACAGTTTTAAAAATTAACAATACTTTATATAAGCATAGAATTCTACAGTTGCTGTTTTGTTGTTGTTGTTATAATCAGGCAACCTATGTGGAAACTTTCAGTAAACTATAAAAAGTAACTTCTCTGAGCAGATGCAACCTTAGGGCTCAATAAGCCAAAGGAAACTTTAGAAAGAAAAATGTCATAGCTTCTCCTAATTGATGGCCCCAACTCCAGGACTTATAATTTGATCATTGAAGAACAGACTGAGCTTTAAGCCTGCTTTTTCTCTTGTATGGGTGCCTTTGTATGACACAAAAGCTGTCTATTTGCTTATGGTCACCTTGCTTGAAGAATCCTGAGGATTAAAAATTTTTGGCGTTTTATAACGCAAATTCAGAGAAGTATCTCGCTATGATCAAACAGCTAGTAAGAAAGCTAAACATCAGTAAAGATCTTCCAACCCCAAGTCTGGTGATTTTTCTTTGAAGTTTTCCACCTCCAATTATGGTTCATCAGATTGAGTCAAGCCTGTTACAAAAAATCCACGACTTAATAGGCTGCACATTTATGATACAAAAATAACAGTAAGACATTTATATTTCTTATTAAGATAGACTTCGCACTTTACCAATTTTGTTTTGCACAACAGTTAGTTTGAGTAATAATCTTGTGGACTACAATAATATTTACCTATAACTGTCAAGTGTAAAACTTCTCAAAGAAGTGGAATATACCCAGAAGGCTGTAGTGCTCTCTCTCTCTTTTGTAATTGACAGATAAAATTGTATGCATTTTTTGTGTATAACATGATGCTTTGAAGTATACATACATTATGAAATGACTAAATCTAACTAATTAACATAGTTATTATTTTCATGGCAGAAACATTTATATCTTTTCTCTTAGCATTTTTCAAGAAATATTACATTGTTACTAGCTATAATGATAATGTTGTACAGTAAATTTTTTTTTTACTTCTCTTATCAAACTGACATTTTGTGTCCGTTGGTTAACATCTCCCAAATTTCCATACCCCCAACCAGCTCAGTCCCTGTTAACCACCTTTCTACTCTCTACTTCTATGGAGATCAACTTTATAAAAATCCACATGAGTGATATCATGTGGCATTTGTCTTTCTGCTCCTGGATTATTTTACTTAGTGTCTTCCAAGTCCATCTATCTTGTCAGAGATGACAGAATTTCCTTCTTTTTATGGCTGACTAGTAATCAATTTATATATATATGTGTGTGTGTGTGTGTATATATATATATATATATATATATATAAAATATCACAGTTTCCATATTCATCCATTGGTTGATGGACACTTACATTTATTCCATATCTTGGCGATTGTGGTATAGCCACATCATGCTGCAGTAAACAAGAAAGTGTACATATCTCTTTCACATATTGATTTCATTTTCTTTGGACATGTACCCAGTAGAGAGATTCTTGGATCGTATGGTAATTATATAGAGATTTTTTTAAAAGTAATCTCCATACTGTTTACCATAATGACTAGATGTATTTATATTCCCACCAATAGTTTGCAAGCGCTTTCCTTTTTCCAGATCCTTGCCAAAGTCTGTTATCTTTTATTTTTTTTTTTGATAATAACAGGTGTGAAGTGATATCTCATTGTGGTTTTAATTTATTTGCATTTTCGTGATGATTAGTGATGGTGAGCATTTTTTCATACACCTGTTGGCAATTTGTATGTCTTCTTTTGAGGATTGTCAATTCAAGTTCATTGATTTTTTTTTTCTTTCTTTCTTTTTAGATGGGGTGTTTCTCTCTGTTGCCCCAGCTGGAGTGCAGTGGCACAATCTCCACTCACTGCAACCTCCGTCTCTGAGCCTCAAACGATCCTCCCACTTTCCCACTTCAGCCTCCCGAGTAGCTGGGATTAGGCCTGGCTATTTTTTGTAATTTTTTTTTCTGTAGAGAGGGTTTCACCATGTTGCCCAGGCTGGTCTCTAACTCCTGAACTCAGGCAATCCTCCTGCCTCAACCTCCCAAAGTCCTGGGACTACAGGGGTGAGCCACTGTGCCTGGCTCTTGCCTGTTTTTAAATCAGGTTATTTATTTTCTTGCTATTGAGTTGTTTGAATCTCTTATGTATTTTTGATATTTACTCCAAGGATGTATATTTTGCAATGATCTAACTTTTTACTAGGGTTTCAGTCTATTTCTTAACAACTTGTAAACATATTAAGATATAATATTAATGTTTTTAGGCTTTTGGCAAATGTCTGCCCAATTGTTTTAGTTTTATTTTATGTTTTTTGAACCTGATTTTAGTTTATGTACCATTAGTCAAATGTTATAACAATTGTGCATATAATTATTCCTATTTTTGCATACGAGAAAGTGGAGATTCAGATAGGTTAAATAACCTGCAGTGGGTCTCACAAAGCAAAGATTTTGATGCTTATCTTTTCGGCCCACACAAAGTCTGGTGATAAGAAAATTTTAATATGATACATGTAAGAAGGGGATAAAGTGAAAGCATAATAAAGAAAGGCCAAGTTTGGGAAGTATAAGAACAATTACAGAAGGAGTTAAAGAAAATGAATCTATAGAACAAAGAACAGTGATGAGTTGACAATTACTCCAAGATTTCCTGTGTGGCTGGCTGCTGATATAGTGGCATTACCTAGTGTGTCAAAGAAACCAGGCACAGAGTTCTGTCACTGTGAGATGATAAGCTGAATTGTCTTCTCCACATTTCATTTCTGTTAGTGACAGTACATACAGTTTGAAATGCCGTGTACAGAAAACTCTTGCCAAGTTGGATGGAGAGGCCAAGTTCACAGTTAGACAAGTAGATTTGGACAGGTTTTCTGTACACAGATGGAACCAAATGACATGCCCAGTGTTTGGTGTATGGCAAGAAGAGCAGGGCATCTATTAACTTCCAGAGAAAGCTGTATGGGAGCAATTTAAGAAGGAAGAGGAAAATCAGGGAAGGTATAGATTTTTGACTATAACAAAATATATAGGTTCCTATAGAACTTTTCATTCCATAAAATACAGAAAAATAACAGGGTATATATGAGAATAGATCTGGGACCGGCCACATGAAATTTTCATATTTTCATGAAACATTGAAAATTTATAATTGATGGACTAACACAAATCAATAATAATCTCAATGAAAATATGAACAGTTTTAAAAATGTGTTAAGCTCCTTATTCATAAAGGGCTACAGGAGTAAATACATGATATTTTCCCATAAAAAATCAGTAATGGAAGGTTTGTGGAAGGATTTCAACAAAAAGTTGAGACTGATGAGTTATAGATAAAGAGAAAATGTATACCCAGTAGGCAGACTCCTGCAATACTGGTTTCATGATGGAGCATGTGGCCAGACTAAGCTAAGAGCTGGAGCATGGGGTGAATGAGCAGCGTGCATAGTACTATACCACTCTGTTGCTTGCAAGCTGGACTCAGCTCTGTGAGAATTTAGAGGAATAATATAGTAAAATGCTAGGGGAAAAACTGTATGAACCAAAGCAACTTCCATGTTATACTCACATGGCTTCCTTATTTATACATCATGATTGAGGTAATTTGCCCACTGAACTAGAGCAAACTTTAGTTCAAAATTCAACATCAGAGAAGGTTCACTTTCTAATCCAAATTAATCTTTCCACCCTGATACTCTTTCATATGCTATCTAATTTTTCTTCTTGGCATTTATAACAATTTTCATCTTTTTCCCACTCACACTAATTTGTATGAGGGCAGAAACTTTGTTTTGTTCACCACTATATCTAATTTGCCTGTCACAGTGGCTGGCATGTAATAGGTATCAACAAATATTTGTGAATTGAATAAATACAAGCAGTTTATTGATTCAAATATATTATAGGCAGTTTATTGATGATTTATTGATTTAAATATAAATGCTTCCTATGTACTAGTTCCTGTGTAAGCTGCTAAATATACAACAGTGATCATGTTATAGGCTCACTTTTTAAGAAGCTTGCTAGATTTAGTGGGATAGACAGATCAATAGGAAAGTATAATACTGTGAGTGTGATAAATGCTTAAATAAGGTAGGTCCAAGGTGTTTTAAATCACATAAAAGGATGACAGGTATGGCTTTAGGGAAGGGTTAGGCTGGTAAAGAATAATTCGCGGAAGTGAACTTTAATCCAAAATCTAGCAGATGATCAGGAGTGAGAAAAATAAAAGCAACATAAAGGTCAGAGGATTTTAAACAGTCAACATCATGTGCCAAACCTGGGACTGAGTGAATACCTGAAACATTTTGGGAAAGTAGGTGGCTCAGGTAATGATCATGTACAAACTAAGAGAATCTCAATTTCTGTTAAAGATAAATAATAAATTTTATTCCACTGCCGGGGGTCCTGGTGAGGCAGCTTCCCATATAATAATTCAGGGAGCTAGCCTTCCTTTGTCTTATCTCTCTCCTTTTCTGGGTCCTTAAAGGCCTCCCTATTTAACTGGCAGATAGAAAAAGATACTATGGGAAAGACACACCCATTTCTCAACCATTCTGATGTAGAAGTGACACATATCATTCCTGCTTACAGCCTACAGGTCAGAATTTTGTCATATGAACACTCAAAATGGTAAGAAATGCTGGGAAATGAAGTCTTGCTAAGTGAACAGTTGAAAAATAAATGGATTTTAACAAACATTTAGTAGGCTAAGCTACACATACATAGAAGTAGTAGAATTAAAAATGATAAGGTTGGAGGGTCAAACTATGACTAATTTATGAAGGACAGTTTACTCTAAGTTTAAACTTAACCCTGAATAAAATAGTATCAGAGTACTGCTATTGAGTTGAGATGTGGCAATATCATATTTGGACTTTCAGTAGACAACTTTGCATGTACATATTAAAATTAGATTGAATAGAGACAAGCTTAGAGCTGGGGGAATAATTCAGACTCTGGATAGTGGTGCTCTAGATGTAGACAGTGGTAAAGCGATCAGTTTCAGAATTGATAAAGAGGCATTATAAATAAGACTTTTCTAGGTATGTGGGGACAATGGGGAAGAGGAGTTACTAGTTTCCAGTTTGAGTCAATTGGACAGACAATGATGATGGTATTTGTTGAGACAGGGAACAAATAGAGGTAGACTGAGGGGTTAAGTTATAGGTAATGAATTTAAGGATTATTAAACTTTTTGATGCAGTAGTTTGTATTCCTCAATTTCTAGTCCTTGTGTTGAGTGCAATAAAGAGTTCAGTAAATTCATATTCATTACTAATCCAGGTGGAGTGATTCACTTATTCCTACTTCACTGGTTATTTAGAATAAAAATTTTGATGGAGTGAAAAGGAAAACTGTATTAGTGAGTATGTAGAAAAGGTTTACCAAAGAGAAGTTAAATACATACGATACAGAATTTTGGTTAAAACTTACCACTTCCATTTTATATATATATTTTTAATATCCAATATTTTAATACAGCTCATAATCATAGAAATGGAGCTTAGAAATATCTGTTATAGCTTTTTGGAGAACAGTTTGGATTCTTCCCTATAATATGTTTCCAGCATTTTTCATGCTTATATTAAGCACTGAATATACTATTCTCACAGATCTCTCAGAAAATTATTTCTTCATATTGAGTTCAACTAATGAAACAAAAAGACTCTATAAACTAGATTAATCACAAGTGAAAACATGTCTTTTTTTGAGAAATGTCTGTTCATGTCCTTTGCCACTTTTTAATGGGGTTGTTTGCTTTTTTTCTTGCAAACTTGTTTAAGTTCCTTGTAGATTCTGGATACTAGACCTTTGTCAGACAGATAGATTGCAAACATCTTCTCCCATTCTGTAGGTTGTCTGTTCAATCTGATGATTCAGCCATAAAAAGAAACAAGATCATATCCTTTCCAGGGACATGAATGGAGCGGGAAGCCATTATCCTCAGCAAATTAACACAGAAACAGAAAACCGAACACTGCATGTACTCACTTATAAGTGGGAGCTGAACAATGAGAACACATGGACACAGGGAGAGGAACAACTCATACTGGGGCCTGTCAGAGGATGGAAGGAGGGAGAGCATCAGGATAAATAGCTAATGTATGTGGGGCTTAATACCTGGGTGATGGGTTGATAGGTGCAACAAACCACTATGGCACTCATTTATTTATGTAACAAAACTTCATGTCCTGCACATGTATCCAAGAACTTAAAATAAAACAAACAAAAAAAATGTCTACCATGGTTAGGTTCACCCAACAAAAGTCATCTTAAAGACTGAACAGTTATCTGGCAAATTCATGTAGGTAAATAGCCAATTTGGATAACGTTTACTTGCTGCTACCAATCTCATTTTATTTGGTACAAAGCTAGTCCAGAGTAGCTAGTTAATTAAACTTATTTTTTGACTGAATCATCCTGGTTAATGATACATATACTAAAGATTATTCCTAGAGAATTAATCCACTTTCTGTTTAACTTTGTCTGCCATACATTTGTGTGAAGACTCACTGACAGAGGTAAGAGAAAAAGAAATGATTAGAAATCTTGGTTAACAAATCAATTGCATTAGTTGTCTATGGGTATTTGGTGAATCATTTGGCACTCAGCAACTTGCTTCCAGATCTCATACTGGTTTTCTTTCCTTCTCTTCAGCTCACACAGCTCTTTGTGAAGTTAATGAGGTAGTGTGTATGAAGCTCTCTAAACCAAAATGGGAAAGGGATTATCTAGCTACAAGGAGATATGATAGAGGGGCTGAGCATGATAAATGAGTTTGCTGTAAGGATCCTGACTGGATTCATCTTAATATTTTAACCAATATCAAACTCATTATTTTTATGGAATAAAGAATATAGGAGTAATGGGTTGTTCCGCACTTTGTAAGCAACTCATTTCCTCCAGGATATGTTTTAGAGGCAAACTGGAAAGATGATAAAAAATAAGAATTTTTTTCCTCCTTTTAAGAAAGGGAGCTGTACCATTTTCAGTCCTCGTTTGCAGCGTAGATGCTGTTCTCTTGTTCATCCAGTAAAAATGGTGAAGCCCAAGCTGCAAAGCTAAATCATGGTTTTGTTTGGTGATAATTGTGATTGGATTTGTACCACTCACACCAAATCCTATATCCTGTTTTTGTGACTAAAGGTACTAAAGTTGCTATCACACTACCCCTACCTGATTATATTAATATTTATGTACAGCTTTATTTGATGAGGGTTTATTTTTATATAACATTAAAAGAAGAGCTGATTACATCATCATTTGCAAGACTGGATATCATTTTTGTGACTTACAGATGAAAAGAATAGTGTAATTGTTTTTCTCTGCTGTATTTTAAGCGCATGGGAAGAAATCTGTAATTGCACAATAACTTAGAGGCAAAGGGGAAAGGTCAGTAGAAGAGTTTATGTCCATTTCAAATGGCCTTATATTTGACAGTGATCTTCAGGAGATTTGTGTCAGAAATTTCAACTGTGTATGCTCTATAGAAGTTCAACATTCAGCAATGGGAACATGTTTTACAATAATTTTTTAAGCTCTCCTGAGCTACACTCACTGACTCGAGTGTGTTGTGGAAATGAATCATAATACACTGATTCTACATATATTTCATCATTTTAAACAAATATTTAATAATTACACATTATGTGTAGAGGCTTGCATAGGCTGAGGAGATATATTCTCTCCCTGTCTTCACACGAATTGTAGTCCAGTTGGTGAAGCAAATTGTTGAAATAACATTAAATGTTAAATGAAAATACAAATTACTATATTCTAAAGACTGAATTATATGGGTTGGCTGTGTCTTCACCGAAATCTCATCTTGAATTGTAGTTCCTACAATCCCCACGTGTTGTGGGATGGACCTGGTGGGAGGTAATTTAATCGTGGGGGTGGTTACCCTCATGCTGTTCTCATGATAGTGAGTGAGTTCTTATGAGATCTGATTGTTTTATAAGCGGCTTTCCTCCCTTTGGCTTCACACTTATCCATCCTGCCGTCCTGTGAAGAAGGATGTGTTTGCTTCCCCTTCTACCAGGATTGTAAGTTTCCTGAGAGTTCCCCAGCCCTGCAGAACTGTGAGTCAGTTAAACCTCTTTCCTTTTTAAATTACCCAGACTTGGTTATGTCCTTATTAGGAGCATAAGAACAGACTAATACACTGAATCTGTGTCAATGTATCACAAATAACTATCTTCTGTTCCATTCTGAGTGATAAGTAATGGCTGGTTTATATTGAGAAGGATCATGAAAGTAAATTTGGGTTCAGTAAGTAAATATCTTAATTAGCTTTTGATATCTGCCAGTTGTGAGGCAGAGCTAGATAGAGGCCTATCTATAATATTTTACCATGTCTGAAAATTAATTTATTTTATTAATTCAATGAATACTGAGCGCTACATTTTATAATAGGTGTTTGTGAGTAAAACATATACCTTAGTTACTTTCATGAATTTGCCATCCTTTATTATATTTTGGGTGTTTTTATTTAAAAATTTGACCTGCATTTGAATGTTGGTAAATGGTGCTCTCAAATCCAATTTAACATTTTTCAACACTCCTTGCCCCGAACACACACACATACAGAGAATGAGAGAGAAAGAGAGAGAGGATGGAAATACTACAAAGGCAACTGGAGCGGATATAGGCATGGATATCCAGAGTTGTTTCTGGAGTAGAATAAGGAACATTGAAGTTCAACATTCAGCAATGGGAACATGTTTTACAGTAATTTTTAAATTTATATGGTTTGGCTTTGATAAAGAAATTTGATAAAGGAAACGACTTGATTGAAGGTGAAAAGGCAGAAAAATGTGAATAATGTACAGAGACCAGTGAATTGAAGCCAAGAATTTATCTAAATAAATCTTGAAAGATATGATTGGAATATTAGTTATATTCTTGACATTAGAAGTCCTTGAATTCTAGGCCAACTAGTCATTTATTGCTTATCTTGTGCACTGTAAAGAAATATTGAAATTATTTGAGCAAAAGAGTGATGTGGGCAAAGCCAGATTCTTTATCTTATCAGATCTTATAAAGGGAGTTGGAGTATCCTAAATGCTACAGATAAATATAATTTATTAACTGCTTATTATGAGACTTTGCATTTCAATGCTTTTGTCACATGCAGTTGTTAAGTTTTAGTAAACTAATTATTACCTGGATATACATACATCTCTGTTGTAAGATTCACTATAGTGAAATACTGTTATTGCTATGAACCTTTTGATATCTGTTATAATTTAAGATTCTCTTTCAAATGTACTATTTTTAGTTTTTTGTGGGTATAGAAATGTTCTAAAGTTTCTTGAAACCCTAGGATTGTGTATAGGTGCTTCATTCAGGAAAATTCCTAATATTCAGTTAGAATTTTATGACTCTTGACTGAAAGTGTCAATTGGAATCACTATATAACAGTGTTTTCATTTATTATAACAGCTTTATTTATTCTCAATAACTTCAATAACTTGTAACTTGTATTAAATACCTTTGAACTTATAACTTAAGTATCTCCTTTTGTCACTTAATATATATTAGTGCTTCTTATTAAAATTTCATTTGAAAAAATATGGATTTTGGTGTCAAAAATATTTGAAAATCACTGGAGTTAAACATGTAATTCTAGACAGAGTTACCAGTCCTTTCTCTTTTACATTTATCTGTTTTGTATATGTCTATTTTTCACTCAACACATGTTATCTGAAAAGTTACTTGCTGGCTATATATCTCCTATGTCTGAGTGATTTTCACACTCTTCCTTCTTCTCCTTTGTATCCCAGCAGGCTGAAAGCCTGAAAACTACTTTTGTAGTCTGCCTTGTCAGTTGGCTTCCTTTTAGGTTCCACCAATGGGTTACACTAGTAGGGGTCTGAAGACCAACGAGGGGGGCGTGGTGGGTGGAACTTCCTCCTTCCCAGTCCCAGCTTCAGAAGATGCTTTCCACCATGGCAGCCCCAGCAGGGGCTCCAACTTCCTGCTTAAGCAATGCTGTTCTAACAGCAGAAACAGCAGCAGCACCTCCAGTGGGATTAGCACAAATGTATTTCTTTGAGTCCTTCCTGCTTAGCTGTGGTGCAGTTCCAACAATGTCAGCATCAGTTGCACTGCCTCCACCAGCTCAATTAGTCAGTATAGGCTCTAGGCTTCAGCCCAGGTGTAGGAGCAGCTTCTGGAGCTCTGGATAATCCACCTCATGTTGTTTCACTGGCTGGCTCCCACTTTCTTTTTCTAGCCCCTACAGCTCTTCTAAGTCATTTGTAATGAGTTCCTGACATTAAATTCCTCTCTCCTAGAAATATTTTGAGTGGTCTTTTCTTTTTGACTGGACATTGATTGCTTGACTAACCATATGTGAGTGCAAGACTGTGCATTGGGGCTATCATGGTGAGTCAAGCTGACTGAAAACCTGACTTCATGAAACGTCAGGATACGTTGAACTTACTACTATGTAATAATGGAAAATGTAAAACAAGGTGATGGGTGTATTAGTTTGTTTTCATCCTGCTAATAAAGATGTACCTGAGACTGCAATTATTTAAAAAAAAAAAAAAAGAGGTTTAATGGACTCACAGCTCCACGTGGCTGGGGAGCCCTCACAATCATAGTGAAAGGTGAAAGGCATGTCTTACATGGCAGCAGGCAAAAGAGAGACCTTGTGCAGGGAAACTCCCCTTTATAAAACCATCAGATCTATCAAGTCTTATGAGACTTAATCACTATCATGAGAATAACATGGGAAAGACCCACTCCATGATTCAATTATTTCCCACTGGGTTTCTCCCTCAACATGTGGGAATTATGGGAGTTACAATTCAAGATGAGATTTGAGTGGGGACACAGCCAAATCATATTAATGGGCTTGATGCCCTCAAGGAGTTTATAATTTCATAGGAGGAGACAACCCATTTACCTTCTACTTCTCTTTCTTCTACACTTTCCTTCCTGTATATGTGATCTACTTAGTCAAATACTGTGTTTATATATATATATATATATATATATATTTATATATATATATATATATATATATATATATATATATATATATATTTATATATATATATCTTATGTATTTACTTAAAGGGCAGAGAAATCAACAGAAAAGTAGAAAGTAAAGTAATTCAGACAGAAATAAGTAACAAGGCATTTTAAATTTCGATTTAGGAAATTCTTATCTCATTGAAAGGGCACAGAACTTGTGGAGCAAAGCCTTTTTCTTCTAAATTTGCACAAAATGTCAAGATTGAACCTGGGCTTTTTCTGTGAGCTCAGACTCTCTTGCTAGGCAATGTCTGAATGCTATGTTTTGAATTATCTCTAATCCTAGGTATGAGCAGAAGTGACTGAATATATGTTTCCCTCATTTGGTTGGATGGCAGAATTTGCATCAATGATGTTGACTGTAAAATAAGGATTTTATTATCTTTGACCACCAGGTTGGAGCATCTGTTCACAAAGGAAAAGTTTCCGGTTATCTTAGTGAGATGGACAGATTCATGAGATTTCAATAGTTGTTTCTCTTTGTGTTCAAACTATTATAAAAGTAATCGATATTTAATGAGGATAAGGATGTTATACAATATACTTCTTCAGGCATTCTGTAACAGATATAATTGTAGTGACTCTGTCAAAGAAAGAAATACTAAAAAAGATTATGCAAATTCATTAACAAGGCATTTTTGGATATTAAGCAAAAATAACATATTAAGGATATTGAGCAAAAATAGTATCTTTTTGTCATTATAAACACCTTATGCTTATACTCATTTTTATTACACATTTTGTATTCACAGCTGCTGGTTATTTATTATGTGTTTTGCTTGATTTGATCTTACGCATCGATATCTTGATGAGAAGTCATCTTTAAAATGTATTCCTTTTTACTTTTCTTTATGTTTAGTAAAATTGCTTAGGAAGTTACTATTATTCAGCCAGTATAGAAGGAGATAGTTTAACACTACTATATAGGTGGGGTTTTATTCTTTTCCCTTTTTAAATTTTATATTAAATAAGAGTACTCATTTATATAATTCTATTATAATTCCCCTCACTAATGCTGAAGCTTATGGTCACTGCCGCACAAAGTCACACCTCTTTGGGAGATGCAGAAAACACATAGATGATTTTCACAAATCTCTAATTGAAGGGTTGAAAGAAGGGAGGATTTAGAGGAGAGGGGCTTCCAGACAGATTAAACTGCCTGGAATTTCACATGTGAGGTCATGACTGTGTTATATGCCCAGTTGAAAATTGAGCTGAGTGGCTTGTTTTCTCCATTCTGGATGATAGAGAAAAAAGGAAACAAATCTAGTGGTATAATACTTTATAAACATTTACATTTTATTTATGGGTTTTGGTAATATTTTGAATAAAGTTAATGCGTAGAATTCCATATCTTTAACAAAGAACTCAAAGACAAGTTTGGCTTCTTGTGTGTTAAACTTTTAAAAATTTTAATAGTTCTGAAGTGCAGTTATAGATCACATAGAAATGTACCTATGAGATAGCATCTTTAAAACAAAACAAGTGTGAAAGAGAAACTGACTTAAAGGGAGTTTTCTTACATTTTGTCTAGAAATTTTGTGCTAAGAGTAATATTCATAGTTTAGTAAGTTAAATTTCTTCAATTTTTTGAAAATCAGTAAATAAGTAGAAAAATTAGTATTCTTAAAAAGTGTATATATTTTTTCCCTCAACAGTTATATTGCTATCACTATAAATAAAGATGGAGTAGATGAAGCTATTACTTAAAGGCAGCTTCTTAATGAACAGAGGGTTACTAGCCTTATGCTTTTTGGTTCTGCCTTTTTGATGTTTCCAGCTTAGGGTCCCATATCACCAATTGTAAGCTGTGGCCTCACATACAATCTAGAGAAGGCCCGACAAGCAGTCAGGGCATTTCAGAGGGTTGTCAGGTGGATTGTGCTGTGCTAAGTGAAGTGTGCAAGAAAGAAAAGAAGAAAAACAAAAAGCAGTTATATGCCAGTTCTTCCATCTTTGGTAGGGTGACAACCTCACAAGGCAACAGAGTTAAAGGTGACCAAACATGATCCTCTTGGGTGAGGGCTGTCTTCGTGCCACACCATGCAGGGATTTGAACCCAGCCTTGCTGCATGAAGGGCCAGATGCATGTGTGGGTCATAGACTACCTCCCTGTTCTCCCTTGATACTAATAATGATACTACCACTACCAGTAAAGATGAAGTACTTTTCCTAGTTTTTTGGGGTGCTGCATCTCTGTGCATTGAGCCAGAACAGCTTTCTCTGAGCACTCACCTGCAAACAAAGAGGAAAACAAGGAGAATCCAGACTGATGCTGTGCTCTCTGTACACTACTCAGACCAATGCCTCTTCGCACTGTGCTCAGGCTACTGAAGAAAGAAAGATATTCATCAATGAGGGTGGGTAACATGGAACTTTAATGAACTACTTTCTTGCCCACTTTTATCTCCAAATAGCTGTACAGATATAAGTACAAATAAAGACATGGTACAATTGCCTGATGGTGATAAAATTAATTTGTGCAGTTATCCAAAAAAAATCACTCATGCAATAATTTTAGTGTGAATAAATTATATGAAAAAGAGCCATGTGTAAATGTGTTCTCATCTAATATGGGGAAAATGACTTTGCTAACCACATATCATGAGTCCTTTTCCTCTGTTATTAAGATGACTCCTCCCCTCACCACACACACAAACACTGTTTGATTTGAGAACTCTCAGCTTTCTAAATTTCATTTCTAATCTGACACCCCTTTCCAAATAACACGTTATTAGACTTAAAATGTAAAACCTTTCTCCAAACTCTAAGTAGAAGTTAAAAATAACATTACACTCCCAAAAGCTTTAAATCCCACCTTGTTTCTAATCAGCCTTCCAGAGTGACTGTACAAGGTTACACAGACCTGACTGATTTATGAATATAATTTTTGTTTTAATTGAAACAGCAACATTTAGGTTCCACCTTAACAGTGCACCTTAAAAGATTATCTCGGTTATTTCACAGGCACCGAGCCGGCACTAATAGTCCAAGGCAGATATTGAAAAGCAGCACAGGGCCAGGCAGATCTATTAGAAATTCCCATCCACGCGCCTCATACATATTGATTTCTGACACCAAGCAGCAGTGAAAGCCCCCGTGGGAATAATATATTTAGCAGGGTTCGCTGCGAGGAGGTCACAGAGTGCATACAGATTAGCTTCAGAGGACCAAGGCACTAGTGTTGGAGCCAAATGCTAGATTTTATATCATTTTAATCTGAACTTTTATAATCCTTTTAGTTCTTCTTTCTCTGGATGGCAGAGAGAAGGCTCCTTCACATGTATCATGCATCTTTTTCTTTATTCCTCCTATAAATGTGCAAATGCCGTTGTAATGGGGAGGAATGTTCCTTCAGCATAAGCAGCAGAGCCCCAACCAGATTTGCTTTTATAAACGGTGGTCAATTCAGATGAAGACATCTTTATTTAAATATTTCTTTCCATGGGGGAGGGAAAATCACAAATCCGCATCTCAGTTTTAAGATAGTAGCATAAAATCTGCTCTTATTTAAGAACCATTCCTCCCCTTTCCCTCTCACTGACACTGGAGCTTAATTGAGCAGAAGTTGCATTTATACTGTTACGTCTATGAAAACAAAAATCTAAACATTTTTTTTAATTACCTTTCTGATGGGTAGGGAATGCCTGCTCATTATGCAAAGAAGTGTTGTGACTGTATCAGATAAAGGTGTCAGATGAGAGTCAAACATGCATTTTGGAGACTGGAGACATGCCAGCAGAGGGAAAGGGAAGGTTAGAGTGGACACACTTTGACAGAAGGGTGAAATACGTTCAGACAACAAAGGCAAATAGGAGGTTTCTCTCAACAGACACAAAGGCGTATTGTCTTCCTCCAGACTGCATTTAAATTTTAGATATTCTATAAAAAGTTCCCATGATTACTAATAATCAGAAAAAAAAAAAAAACTACAACGGTGAAGTGGCTTTTAAACCTGACTTATTTTCTCTGGCATCCCAAACAAGAATAAAAGGCTTCAAAATAATAATTAAAACAAGAACAAAGTAGAGATAAGCAATCCAGATTTATTTTTGAAAATATAACAGTAATTACAATAAAGAAAAGGCAAATTTCAGTGTTTTTAATTTAATTTTTAAAAATTCCTATCAATAAAGATTCATTTTACCAATAAGGAATAATTAAAGCATCTAATTAAGACCTGAAATTTTCCCTGTCAGATTATCTAACTAAAATATGTCAAACATTCAAATTAGTTTCTCAGGCCTGTCTCCAATGATATATGTTAACTTTTATTTTATTTTCTAGTATGCTCAATCTGAGCCCAAGCCAATAAAAGAAAGCCACTAAGTTTGGAAAAGGAGAAAAAGAAGAAATAAAACCTCAAACTCAATTTTAAAAACTTGGGAAACTGTATGAAAATCTGCTTTTGGCAAATGCCCCTTGTCAGAAATGCTTGGCTATAGAGCTGCCTAAAAACTAGACTTAAGCATACACAGAGCTAGCCAAAATCATTTTACTTTCTATTTTGGTTTTTTTGTGGAATTGCAAGTATATTGAAAGTTAGAACAAACAATGGTTCTTCTTAGCAACTAGAGACATTTTAAGGTTAAGAAGTACCTGGATACTGAATGATCCAAGAACCTCGTATGGTGATCACCGTATTCTGAAGAGATTGAACCAAAACATTCAGATTAAAGAAAGCAAGGGCAGAAAACCCGGAGGAAACTATATTAGAAACCATTATTTGATAATGAGGCAGTTACCTCCTTGAGGAAACCAAAGAAATGGGATTCTGTAGAAGTTGGAAGTTCCTGTCATTAGAAGAGTGTATGTATATGTATGTGTTTACTTTCATGAACTTGGTTTATTTTGGTATAATTAATCATGTTTGCAGGTAGTAATGATAGGGTACATGATAGATGACCAATTAAAGAAAAGTCAAAGATTAGAGAGCTTGAACCAATAAATATACCAGGGATTAACTCATGTGTTTGGTCAAATGTTTCATACTTTTCCTTAATATTCCTGGATGAGAGTGACCACTCCCTTATTTGGGAACTCAGCATGCGGTGCCAACTCCTATAATAAATGACTATTAGAGCCAGGTGCAGTGGCCATGCCTGTTATTACAGCACTTTTGGAAGCCAAGGCGGAAGGATCACTTGAGGGCCTAGAGTTTGAGACCAGCCTGGACAACAGAGCAAGACCTCATCTGTACAAAAAGTATAAAAATATTAGCTGGGTATGGTAGTACATGAATGTAGTTCTAGCTACTCAGGAGGCTGAGACTAGAGGATCACTAGAGTCCAAGAGTTTAAGGCTGTAGTCAAAGATAAACATGCGACTGCATTCCAGCATAGACCACAGAATGAGACCCTGTCTCAAAAAACAAAACAAAAACCCAAAAGTAATAAATGACTATGAGGGCCTACACACCTCCCCACGTCCTTTGGCTGAGCAAGTCGTCCTCTGGTTTGCAAAGGAGAGGTGGGCATCTTATATCTAGGAGGCTGGTGTAAGCCTGGAATAAGTAGTGACCCACTAAAGACTGGGTACAAATCTACAAGGAAAGCTAGAGAACTGGGCAGGAGAAAATCACTTTGTCACACACTGGGCAAAAAACCCTGCTCAATCTGTGGCAAGGAGACCTTGGAGTATATTATCATCCACCTTTCCCAGTTGTCAGCACATTTCTTAATTTCCTTGTACATAGGTGTTAGTCAATAATATTGGTTGACTTGAATAAATTATATTAGATAGGAGTTATACCTGAAGACAAAGAACAAAAAATAATTGGCAAAAAGCAAACAAAAGAAAGAAATAGCAAATCTTCGTCCAGCAGCTCTGTCATCCAGGTGCCCAGCACTCTGCTTGACTGCTTTGTTCTAAACTTACCATGAATCTGTGTCGAATAGACAGTCTGAGACTGATGAAGCTGTTCATTTTAGCTTGAAGGGGGTGGGGAGGGTGGTATTTTCCATCTCAAAAACAAGCTCAGGAGAATACAGGGCAAGGTAAATACAAGTATTGATAGTTGATCAACCCTTTAATTTGACTGGAGTTCCAATGCCCAGTTATCAGTTAACAATTTACATTCAGTTTTTCACCTGGAGCCTGCAAGACCTATCTCTGTCGTATAATCCCATCCAGCACCAACTCTGCTAACTCTCTGGCTTGATGAAAGTTTAAAAAATTGAACATTTTTTTTTTTCTTTCCACTTGCCGCTAAGAGCTTGTTTTAGTAGATGAACTGCTTTGGGGGTAGGGGCAGGAGTTAACTGTTAAATTCCAAGAAACAACTACAACAAAAGAATCACCTAAAATGACTAAAACTACAAACCTCTTCATGTATCCTCCCTCCACTAGATAAGTGAAACTTTCTCCTATTTTAAAGCCATCACCGTGTTACATTTGTTTTTATCAGGTCAATGTTTCATAAATGTTGCTGATACTCTGCCAGCAGGGGAGGGACCCAGGACAGTAGCAGGGGCTGGGAAGCTGCTTGGTTTCCTACAAGTATTTAACCTCTGGTCAGACCAGAGGCTTCATCCTGCTGTCCATCATTTGTAGTGCCTGTTGGTGACTCAGAAACTGTCCTTGGGCTGAGCAACAGCAGAATGTGGGTCTACGGAAAGCATTTCTCATGCAAAGAACATTCAGAGTTTTTCTTCACTGAATATAGTACATACATAATCTTGGAAATCCTGAAGGAAGAGGCACCATCATTTTAATTATTTATATGAAATCTTCACTGAAGTCAAAGGAGGCTGGATGGTGGAAGTTTTTTGGATACTTATTTGAAAATGTAATCTCGGATTCCTACACAGTTGAGAGAGTATAAAAATAAAAGAGGAATTAAGTGATGAAATTATTCCTGAAATTAATTTGGACTTCCAGCTTTCCTAGCTTGGTTAAACATTTCCTTTATCTCCGTGAAGAGCTTAAAAATAATGGGCAATGTGTGTGAGGAAATAAAATGTGAAGGTATTATAAACCAAGAGCATAAACTATGTGTGTGTGGTCTACAATTCCAAATTCTGACAATGTCCACAGTGTTAAGAGTAAGATTTGGAGAGAATATACAGATGCCTTTGTGAGCAGGAAACAGGGAAAAAGTCCCTTTTAGTTGGGGGCAAAAACATGCATTTACTTTCAGTAGAAGTAGACACACTTAAATCCCTGCTGAGCGCCAGGGAGGGGTTGGATGAGCTGTCTAGAAAGCATTTTCTCTCTCTTTATAATGTTAGAAATCCTCGGACTGCATTGTGCATTGCAATGCAAGGATTCTGCAGTGTAAGAGCACATCAGGGCATTGAGAAAGGCTTAATGTGTTCTCATTAGAGGAGGAAGGGGGGAAGGGGGCGGGGGGAGGCGCCTTGGGGGATGGAACTGAGCTGGACCACTCTGGGAAGCATTACAATTTTGTGCCTTCTCACTTCAACTCCCTCAGTCCCCTAGCTTTACATAGCTCTTTCACAGACAGTTCAGTAAAATGCCTCCCAAGCCTCATGTAAAGAGAGCTGTGTTGTACATCGCTGCTTGCAGTTTAACAGTTTATTTGCTTGGGCCTTTTAAATTTTTTCTTCCTTCCTGAGCTGCTTCAAGGAACCTCTTTTTCACCTTCACTTCCAAACAGATGAAAATCAGAAAGGAAAAGAGGACAATCTGATCAATGAAAGAAAATCTAGATGCTTTTAGAGTTATTAAGCTCCACAGAACTGCCAGTGTGGAAAGCCTGACTGAAGCAGCAGAGGGGACTGGATAATTGAGATTTTTCATAGATGATTTGATAACTATAATTTACCACACTCATTTACTTCATTCCCCCCCTTCCAAGTTTGCTTGTTTTCTAGGGGAAACCAAACATAGGCTTTCTTTTTCTTAGAAAAAATTTAATATGTGATTTATGGATTTTAACTTGTAAAGGAAGATGTCCTTTTGGAAAGAGGGCCCCTTAGCAGTGGTTTAACTTGAGTGAAACCATGCACCCCAAAGTCAAGGAACAAGCTGAGAATAAATTCCTTTAGATATGAAATTTTGAAAATAGCTGGTGACCCCTTGCGTTTATTCACTACTGTGTCTCCCAGACAGACCATTTGAATTTTGTGCTATAGACAGAGAGCTAGCTTACCACTCTTATAACATGGGTTTCCAAAACTAGACTAATAACCACAGAGAAATGTAAAGTTCACTCCAAGCCTTTTCCTCCTTCAGTTTTGAAAACTTACTTTATTCAAAAAACTTCCTGCTGGAAATAATTATAAAAATACATATAGATAATAATAAATAAGACAAGGTAGCATGAG
>NW_012115344.1:5202580-5246639 GCF_000951035.1 Colobus angolensis palliatus | reverse complement strand
ATATCTAATATAACATATATATATATTTGCTGTCCAACCTGGATATTTTGCTTTGATAACTTTCCTAGGTGACTCATAAGAATTACACTTACTGTTACTGTGTATGGTGAAATAATATTTTCCAGCATTTATTCACTGTAAAAAATTTGGCAAAAACTATCAGTCAACCAATATATATATTATGTTCAATATGCCTGAGATTTTCTTCTTGACTTACAGTTCCTCTAAAATTCTAGTTTGAGGAGAAATTAAGTAAGAAATGAGTTTTGGAAGGAAGTGGGTAGCCCAGACTTAATGAAGAAGTACTGAAAATTGTGAGACAAAGTTATATTCTTATTATAATTGAACAACTGACCAATGAGGTGTTTGCAAGACTGGGGAAAATACATTTGGGGATTATACTAAATGTATATACATTTAGTAACACTGATTGGAAATGAATCTCCAAGTCTAATGGCTACTGGTCACAGAAATGTGATTTCTAAGCATTCTGAAGGATGACCATTTTATGTACCTTATTAAAACAGCTAATAGAATTATAGTATGTCACTGTACTTAGGTGGGGTAACTAATACTTTACACAAAGTTTGGACTCCTTTTGCATAACTACAATGTCACCAAACTAATGCCATATTATAGTTGTCATTGAACTGACAAATAGATATGGGTTGCATGTCATTACTATTATGTATTAAGTATGCCTTTTGAATTTTTATAATTGAATATTGCTATGGGTTGAATATATTAAATATAAATATGTTGACTTTTAATAGGGCAGATTTCATAATTTTTTGCTGAAATGAAATGTTGGATCATTTTTATACATTTACTCTTAATTGAATCTAAACAAATCCTGTTTTCTTCTTATTCTAACAGTGTACAAAAATGTTTAATATGATTGGATTCTAATTCTCATCATTTGACATTGAGCAATTATTCTTTCATTACCACATTTTCAAAGAAGTTATCATCATGTGATGGTGTAGCATACACTGTTATACCCTATTGTGAATAATTAAAGCAATATGTCTTTATTTTGAAATTTTCAATGTAGAAAGGGAGATTTTTTATTTTAATTTTTTTATGATAGTAATAATGAAAGCTAACATTAACTGAGTACTAGGTTCTAGGATAAAAATTTTATATGTTATTTTATTTAGTCTATACATTGCACTATGTGGTAATGTAATATGAATTCAAGGAAACTATGTCATAACTAAATTAGATAATTTACCCAAGCTCATAAAGAACTTGTAATTAAAGATGCCAGGATTCAAAGAAGGTCTGTAAATGTCACAGTTTTGTGTGTTACGTTGTTCTGATTCTATAAAAAGTAGGAAATTTCATAAATCACCCATGTTTTACTTGCCATTAAAATGATTTTTCTCAGAAGTAAACAGAATTTTATCATTGATTGAATTAAAGCTTTAAGCTAACCTGTTTCCTTGGATAATTCATGCATTTAATTATTCCAGAAGTACTGAGCACCAGTTGTCTAGGTAATGTCACGCTGTTCTAGGTATTGTTATGACTCACATGTAAGTGAACCGAATGAAAAGTTCCTGCTTTCATGTGTTAATATTCTACAATAGGCATAATATATACATAGTAAAAAGTAACCAAATTAAAAATATTTTTTCAGAGAATGATAAATATTATGGAGGAAATCAAAATGATGTTAAAAAAGGTATGGGAAGGGTCTATTTTAGATAGGGTGATCAATGAAGAGTTATGACAGATGGCACTAGGGGAACAATCTGAATGATTAGGAGTCCACCACGAAAGAGTCTTGTAAAGAACAAAAATAAGTGAATTGAATAGTGTGCTTTGAGTGATAAAGGGAGAATATTATGACCCTGGGAGCTAAAGGTTGAAATGGATAATAGATTATCTTTGAACCATAGTAGCAACTATGGATTTTAAATTATGAACCATGGGAAACCTCTGAAGGATTTCATGCAAGATAATGCATCATCTGTATTTTGTTACTATTTTGGGGAGCTTTCTTTATTGCTATATGGAAAATGGATCACTGGGAGTAAAAAACAGTAGTAACTGAAAGCTACATAGATTTTGTACACCTGAATACATATATGTCATATTATATATTTATTATGCTATGTGCTAATGTTATAGTATATTATAATCACAGAATGTAGGCAGTAGAGTTTTATGAGATAATAGAGCATAGTTGTTAAGGTCACCAATTCTGGAGTCAAACAAATGGGTAGAATCTTCACTCTCATTTTAAAGCTGTGTAATCTTGAAACTTTTATTAGTCTCTCTGGATCCGTTTCTTCATTTGTAAAATCAGAATACTTATAGATTCCATTGAGCTAACCTCACTGGATTGTTATGAGGTGTAGCCGCATTTGTTAAAGACATCGAACAGCTCTTGGAAATACTAGAAAAATGTTTGTTAACTAACATTAGTTAAATACAATGTGAATACACAGCTTCTCACCACTAGTGAACTGGAGAAACCCCTTTGAGAGATCTGAGACGTGCTTTCCATTCTGGTACCTGTGGATTTCTCCTTTCCTTGAGCTTGCTGAATTATACAGGCCTCTTCTGAGTGCCCCATGCTGATACGCACTAGAATGCCCTTTTGTTATAACAGGCTCGCCATCTGTACTTCTTTGCAGATACATTTGTTCAAGATTCCTATTAAATGCCCAGTGTTTTTCAGAGGCATTACTATGGAGGCTTTTCTTCCTTCCAATGTGCTCTGGAAAATTCTGGCTGCCAGCTTCCCTCTTTACTCAGAAATGGCTGTGTGGCATTGCAGCTCTGTTGTGTCTGGGTGCAGACTGAGCACTCTGCCTTCCTTTGTATTCTGCTGCCTCTTGTGTTCTTTCCTGCCATAGGGAGGGATTCGCAGTCTTGGGTTGGTAGGGAGACAACTCCTCTGAGCAGACATGTCTGGCTATAACAAACTTGCCTTTCGATGGGTACTATTTAAGACTTACCAAGATCAAAGAATGATTGCTAACTTCTTCATGTCATGACATTACAGGAAATGGTCATATTTACAGAGAACAGTGAAAAAAAAATTGGTACAACGGTCCAAGGTCTGAGGTGACTCAACTGGGGCTCTGGCTAAACCGGGTCCCTCTTTTCACCTTAAAGCTGAATGGATCACAGTTGTAAATCCATTCACAGCATACCTGTACAGCCAGCACATGGGAAGGTGAATTCTGTTCTACAGAATAAAATTCAAATACCCTGGAATTTGATCTTTGTCTATCCTTCCAGGTTAAGTCCTTGACTGCTCATCTTCACGGCCTTTGAAGCCTTAGCATTTCAATTACCTCTGGGCCTTTGCTCCTTTAATTTCTTTAACTACTATGCCCCCTACTCTTTCTTCTGAGTTGGCACTTATCCTTTATGTCTCTGTGCATGTCCCACCTTTTCCAGGAATTGTCATGGAAGCCTTTTTTTCACTGTGATATGATCAAGCAGGTTAGATGAATTTATCTCACACCTTATAGCACCCTATCTATTTATTTGTCATAGCTCTTAACATAATGTTTACAAATAACGGAATCCCCTCGTAAATGAATACATTCTTTAGTGGGTAATCTTAATTATTTTTGAACGCCTGACAAATTAACACAGTAATTAGTACATAAGAAATGTTTGAATTATATATGTGTAATGGAAACTTGGATGTCGTGACTCTTTCTTTTTAGTTTTACTAATTATCTTCCTAAGTTAAGGAGCACAGGGATTTTCTATTAAACCACTCCTTATCCATATAGACTACCTCTTACATTTGTTACTGTTTTAGAAGTAAAGATGCAGAGGGGTTGATGATGTGCTCCAGGTCATGAAGAATAGACAGAGTGGGGCCTGGGCCCCATAAATTATGCACTCCAATCTTACAGATTGGAGAATCTTCAATTAAAACCTCAGTTTTAATGATTTTACACACACAATTTATAAAACTAACCTTTAAACTACATTAAGACATACCTTTCTATTAGACAATAGAAGGAAACCAACAGAAATAATAGTCATTTTCATATATTTTTCCTTGGCTGTTATTTTACTTTTAATATACTATTTAGTATATCTGAAATAAAGAATGACAATCTTTTGGTGTTGAATAATATTTAAACATTGGGAAATTACTTTTGTAATACTACTAATCACTTTTACTTTCAAAATTCACAATCCCAACAATTTTAAGAAATCTTTTCTGATAATAACGTGTAAAAATTGATTTATTTGATTTTTAAAAATAAATATATTAAAGTGATTGTTTTAGTCAAGGCATGTTCTTTTTAATTTTGTAACTTCGTGAAAAATTAGTCAAGATTTCTCTAATCCTTTCCTTTCCTTGGACCTACTTATAGGTACCAAAATAATAGCTATTTCCTAAGATAGATATTTCATATCTGAAGTCCAGTCTCAAAACACTTACAAAATTACCTTTCAGACTTAGAAAATGTGCAACATTTATATATCTTTAGAGTTTAGGAGGCAATAGTGATATCGGTGTAATTTAAAATTGGTTTGAAAATAAATTTGGCTTAGATGGAAATATTTAATTAGATATCTTTTTTCGTTTATTTTATGGTCAATAAATAAATGTTATTTGTTGTCTGAAAACTATGTATAAATGTATTGAAATATTTTTAATATCTTAAGTAAACATCATTCTACTTTAAATATAAATAATATATTTATATTTATATGCCTTTTTACTTATTGATAATTAAGGGATTACATAAAATGTTAGTCATTTTGTAAATGATTGCTTTTTAAGATATGTATTGATAAAATCACAAAATATAAATGGAATTATTTCAAATAATTTCAACAAATCAAAACACAATAACTAAATACACTTTCATTTTTCTCCATTCTTTTGCTTTACTCTTGATATGGTGTGAATATGTATCAAGAATACATGAACTAAAATAATGTGGTCAGTAGTCTTCTAGTTATCAACACACACTTTCCAAGTGAATAACAATGCAGCAGCACTCAAGTATTTGCTTAAAGCTTCTACTTTAATGTGCTTGCAAATAAGTTAGCTTCTCTCTTTCTTTCACACTACATATCCAATCCCTCATCGAATTCTATCAGCTTAACTTGAAAAAATTATCTTAAGTCCGACTACTTTTCACTGTCTTCATTACCGTCACCCTAAACCAATCTGCTTTCACCTGTAGCCTGGACTATTTCAGCAGCCCGAAACTAGTTCCCATCTTTCTATCTTTTCATACAAATGGGTCCATAGAGCACCCAGAGTGGTCCCTTCAAATCAGGTCAGCTCGTGTTATTTCTCTGTGTTTATCACAGGCCTCCCTCCTTGCTCGAAGTAGAATCTAAAATGTTGGCAACGGTCCACATGGCCCTGCTTGATCAACCTTCTACTTACCACCTCTCTGAACTCATCTTCCTCCCCTCTTCCCCTTGCTCATTTTGTTCAAGTATCTCTCCTTCTCAGTGTGGCTTTTATTAAGTGCCTACTTTAGTTTAAAAATGTCATAACTCCAACTAGGAACGCTTATTCCCTTTCCCTGCTTTATTTTGCTGTATAGCCCATATCATATTCCAGTGTACAGTATCATTTGATTACTTACTAATTTGGCTTATTTTCTGTTTCCTACCACAGAATACAGACATTATGAAGACAGGCTTTTGGTCTGTTTTATAGTAGCCTGGAACAAAGGAAGAGCTTAATACATATGTGTTGACTAAACGAATGGATGAGTAAAATAAACGTAACAGAAAAGAAGCCTTCAGAGACCGGGCGCGGTGGCTCAGGCCTGTAATCTCAGCACTTTGGGAGGCCGAGGCAGGTGGATCACGAGGTCAGAAGATCGAGATCTTCCTGGCTAACACGGTGAAACCCCGTCTCTACTAAAAACACAAAAAGTTAGCGGGGCGTGGTGGCGGAGGCTGAGGCAGGAGAATGGCGTGAACCCGGGAGGCGGAGCTTGCAGTGAGCTGAGATCGCGCCACTGCACTCCAGCCTGGGTCACAGAGCGAGACTCCGCATCAGGAAAAAAAAAAAAAAAAAGCCTTCAGAAAATAAAAATGCGTGCCAGTACTCAGTGATGCTTGCTGAACAAATGAGTTTAGTGAAAGACCTTTTGAAAGTATGTTTTGTGGAGAGCTCCCTGAGATGTTTCAACAATTCTTAAATAATTACTATTTGTAAAAACTACTACTTATTTGAAATGAAAGTTTGTTTCCAGTCTTTCTGTAAATATGTATTTATTATAGCTTAAATCAAGTTATATCAGAAAAATGGAACCGTGATTAATAATATGGAAAATACGTTGTCGTTGTTGTTTTGGAGAAAACCATATTGTAGGGTTCCAATTTCCTGATCTGCTGATTAAATCTGCTTTTTCTTGGATCTAGAAAAAAAGAAACTGGCACACTTGCCTCCCTGCTGCTGCCATGTTAAGCATGCTCACTTCACAAGCTCCAGCAGATGAAAGTGTAATTGTGTGGAAGGTGAATTGATTGCAACTAACCTCAGGACTTACCCTCAGGCTGGGGTATTCTACCTCCTTTCCTAGGAATGTGCCACCAGGGCCATAATACATAGCTGATGAATACATATATCATACAGTGAAACACATATATTATGGGATAAAGTACATAAATCATGTAGAAAAACATGCATTATACTGAGATGATCAAATTATAAATGAAGCACATAAATCATAAGATTACACTGTTGAATTGTATCAGGAAACATAAATTATATAGTGAAATCCCAGGGTCACTGGAGGGTTCAACAAATAATGAAATGAGCTCCTATAACTTAAGAAAAAGTGGAGAATCTCAGCAAAAAAATCCTTGTTTATTATGGTGAATATTCTAGTTAATTCAATTTTATCTCCTACACCTCTTATACCCAAGGACTCAAGGCTTCACAGTATGGGGGAGGGGAACATAAAAACAAACTACAAATGAAAGCTTTAATCATGATGTACTATGCATTTAAAAACGGAACCTTTCAAATATAATGAACATCTGTAACCAAGTTCTCAAGTCAAAGTTGGAAAGGATGGCAGTTCTCAAGTCAGCTACAAACATCGGCAGGGCAATGTCTCATTCTAAAATGAAGACTCTTTAATCTCAAGGAGAAGATCCTAAAAAATGATACATAAAATTAAGATTTACTTCTTCTGAATATAGATAAGCATTTGAAATTTGGGCTGAGAAGTTGCCTTAAATAATGAAAAAAAATATATTATGCAACTAGAAAGACTTTGTTTACCTTTCTCTGATAATAATTTTTTACATTTGATTTTGCTTTTTTCCCTTTACTTCTCCGTACCTTTGTTCAACTCATGTACTAATAGGATTGAAAAGAAGCAAAATAGAGAAGACAATTCTTCAACTTAGTTTTGCTTTTGAAAATTAACTTCCAAGTTGGTAGAGGCCATTCTGCATGACTTCAGGAGAAACCCAGGCTAAAACAGTCTTTCTCACACAACACAGAACAATGATACAAATCAATCCTGCAAAATTTCTCAGTGCAATGTTTGTCCACGTGAAATATGTTCTCACTAAAGCAAGAGCCTGGAATTCACATCTATTCCCAGCTGTGGTGAGTTAGGGTTATGGTCAAAGCTTGGTGTACTGAGAGATTCCTTAGTCATAAACAAAGTGTTTGGCCCACTCTATTCCTCAGGGCAATAGAGAGCCAGGGCTAACTGAATTTATACAGTGGGAATTGATAGTTTATTGCTGACCCTGGAGGGGCAGGGGCACTGACTCACATCCTATTTCTGGCTTTTCTTGGCATTTGTTACTGCAGATAAAGGTAGATTGTGTCAAGATGTGCTGCTAGTCCTAGAATACAATTGTGTCAAAATGCAAGTGCTAAATTTTATTTGAAGGGAGGCAATAAATTGGCACCCCCAAATGCTCCCTGCCTTCCCTAAACATCATATTTCAGTTTCTCATTGCTACTCATAGTTAGTGCTGGTTAATTCACTGGAAAGGATGTTAAAAGATGCATCCTATTATTTGTGCATAAGTGATTGTAGCTAAAACTATAGAGCTGAAGATGCATAAAACTTCATTGTTTTAAATAGCCAGTCAAATACAAAATGCAATTAAATATTGTGTCATATTTAACCCATACAAATATTTAGTTTGTTTGTCAATTCAGTTTTGGCCTGAATTTTGGCCTGAACAAAAACTGGTTCGTTCCTAAAATATCCGTAAATGGTTAAACCTGCTCAATATAACTATAATCATTTTACTCTATGATCTATGTGTTTCATTAGTTGAGGTACACATTTTGCTATAATAAATGTGCTTCAGTAAATGATCTATGCATTTCTTTCTGAAATGTATGTGTTTCACTAGAAAAGGTATGTGTTCATCAACTATGAATAATGTTCCTAACGGCACCACATTATATTACTTGGCTGGTATCAGCACAGTATTACACATCCATTCCCTCATGGCCATGAGCACTGCATCTCCAGGAAGACACACATCAGACCCTGTCACTCTCAGGTGTTGATGCACATGTGTGTAAACTCTGCAGTCTTTAGAAACACAAATGGGAGGGAGAGGATGGAGTTATTTTGTAGGTGAATATGTTTGTTAGATGAATGGGAAACAGAGATTTTTCCAGTCCTACCCCTTTTTCACCCAGGGGAGGAAAAACAATACAGCAAAACACAATTAAGATCATAGCGTTTCTCATGGAGAAACTCCCTTCTATTTACTTCAATTAAACATTTCTTGGAATAAACGATGAAATAACCTAACTTCAAGTGATACACTAAGAATATTATTTTTAAATTTATGTGATTTGTATATTAAAAGGCCACCAATTTCCTGATTTCAGTGAATTGATGTCCAAAATGATGAAGAGAAATTATCTTTATAAAGTAAAATTAATTAAAAAATTAAGCGTGTTATTGCTTCTGTAGAAGATGTTGATTGCTCATTGCTGAGAAGTTTATGTTACTTTAAAATTTAAAGGGAAAAGAAGTATTTTTTAAGGTATGTCAAACATACAGTGATTTATCTCTCAGTATGTTAAAATTCAAGCACAGCAAATACCGAATTGAACCCAGAGCCAATTGTTCTTGACCTCAAGCTATCTAAAAGCAATAACTAACAAACAAATTTTTATCCACAAAAATTAGTTTTTTAAGAAAAATCTTAAAAAGACAATGATTTTTTTATGTGTAGTGGTCAATGTTCTGAAATGTGACTGATTCTTAGAAATGACCATTAATTTCAGAATTGTAACTGCTCTACATTTTCCTTCATCATCCTGCAGAGCCTGAAATTCAATGCATGGGGTATTTGTTAATATTGTCATGAACAGAAGGAATGAATTGTAATATGTTCTTCTTGTAATAAATATGTTAATTATGACAGAATCACTTATTTTTCTCAGATTAAAACTAATGCTTTGTATATGAACTTTCTATTTACAAATCATTTTTCTATTTATAAATCATTTTTCAATAAATACTGAACAGTCTTTTACATATGACATCAAATGATTCATTATACAGGTCTCCATTTAGTGACCTAATTTTCTCTCTACTTTACATTTATCATTGCAGATATTTCTTTCATTTATTCCTGCCTTTTACATTTTTTATTTACTGAAATGCCTGAAGCCTGGGGATTATTTTTTTTACTATTATGTGAATTAGAAATTTCTATAGCCTTTATCAGCTGTCGAGTAATTCATCTTATATTTGAGACATACTCTAAATCGGAATAGTCTACATTAAATAGCTCTGAAATAATTAACTCTTTGCTTTTAGAGAATTGCTACAATTTTTCTAGAGTGGAATGTGTTGATAATACTTTTGTTTACATTTTTTGAAGAATGCAAACATGCACATATGAAAAAGGAGAAGGTTCTGGACAAAAGCCATCTTCTTGATAATATTACGTCAGCATTAAAAGTGGCTGAATTCAATCTATGTGTAAAACTGGGTCAGCCACTAATATTTCAGGAAACCCAGAAGTCATTGAAGAAATAAAAAATGTTGGTTTAGACTTGGGGATCAGACATTGTTCATTTTTTAAGTTCATGTTACACTAAGTAATTTTAGTGATCTTGTGAAGTGAGTATTAGTAATATTATAATAACTTTGCCTGCTATTTTGGATATCACTAATAGATGAACTCTTTTCGGTGGCCTATAAATTATTGCTTGAAAACAGAAGTGGAAAATCCACTAAATATGTTTTTAGAAACTCTCACAGGAAGATTTTGAAGTCCAGATAGAATTTCCCCTAACCAAGTCAGATTAATATCCTTAATTGTATATTGCATCTTACTAAGAAAGTCCTCAAAGGCTCAAATCAATCATATGTGAATAGTTCATACACAAGTTTTTTTGAGACTTGAAATGATCTAACTTATAGACATTTAACCAATTTAATTCTATCCTACATGTAATCATGTATTTCAGAAAAAATCTCTTTGATAAAGATTCCTGAAGATCCATATTGAGAATTAAGCTGAACTGAAAGCATTCCACTTCGTGGATAATAGAAATAATAACATACACTCACACTTTAAAAAATACAATATTTTATTCATAGGTTTCCACTATTGTACTTTTCTGTACACATAGATCCTTAATATATTTATAATGCCTAAAGGTTATTTAAAGAATAGGGTAATTTTTTCCTTTCATCCACATTCATTCTGATTAACCTATTTTACTAGTACTGTGAGGACTTATATGATGTTTATGTAATCTCAAATGTGATCTGAATTGGTGTTCTCTGAACAAAATCCAGGTGTGGCATTGTGTGTAGCCTGGATGCTTCCAGCTCTGGGTAGCAAGGCTTCTTTCCTGCAGCTTCTACAATATTTTGAGGGCTATGTTGTAAGCTTAGCTACAGAAAAATTCTCCAAACACGTGAGAAAAGAAAATTTGAATATTAAATACAACTTGAACGTTTTTAGAAGAATTTATGCGGAGGCTAATACATTTAAAAGTAGGGTTAAAATCAGGTTATATTAGGCCAAACACACCTTAAATTGTTAAAGAGTTTCGAAGTGACATTTTGGCCATCAGCTGCAGCCATTATCTGGGGATAAATCAATTTGCAGCAGCTGTGGACAGCTATTTGAGTGTGGAGCAGAGCAGCTTAACTGTAGAAGCATGCTAAAAGTTAAAAGGCCAGAGTCCTGCTGACTACATATAAGGAATTTTTTTAAAGGCAAAACCACAACACAACACTGCTGGTCTCAGAAGACATCAAGCCACTCTTGTTAATTTATTTAACCTAAGAGCTGATTTGATATACTTTCTTTTCTGTCTCCCTTGTTAAGGATGGTGCATATTACAGAAACTTGTCTAAATCTTTTTTATTTTTATTTTTTCCTTGCAAATAATTCTCTTTAGAGGTTCAGTTAGTGCTTCTGGCAATGGCAGAACTAGCACTTTTATGGTCTTTTAATCTGTAAAAAAGATTGTCCTTGGTTTCTTTAAAAGGTCAATATCAGGTACAGAGTTTCCTTCAACTGTAAGCAGAATGGTGCTGTACTAGATAGCCTTGCAGCATATTAAAATAAAGGAGGTGCACAATTTGCTGCAGTTATATGTTAGTTTGTTTATAACCCAGAAATTATAATGTATTTTCCTTTAGTTTTCTCACTTGACATAATAGTGTGTTTTTCAAGTTTGAGATCTAGATTTAGAAGGTTAAAAAAATTGCCGTTTTGGGTTTTAAGTTCATACATTGGTATATCTAGAAAACGGATGGCAGAGGGGGAAGAAAGGTAAAGAGCTTTCAGAAGTAAACTGGAAATTATATACAAGTTCAAGTGTGTATCAAGTGTAATTTATCTAATAGATTTACTTTTCACAATGTAGTACATTAACTACAACCTCAAATGCTTGAGACACAATATAACAATGGCATATATTCCATAGAGTGATATAATCTAACAAAAAAACAGTTATTGTTGTTGAAATCAGAATAAATGAATTCTGTCAGGGTGAGGAAAATATTCATTGCAAGTGAATCATTGTCATTGAAGACATGGATTTGTTGTGGTTTGAAGTTTGTATTGGAATAACTCCAACAGTCATTACTCCAGTAAAAGTTATATATGAAATATTTAGTGCCCCACCCAAATGTTAAGTGTGATAATTAAATTAATAGTAAGAAAATATAATTAGTATTTTCCAGAGGAAAGAAAAAACTTGTTTATATGGGCTAAATATGCTTACTGGAAATTGTCACTTTACTGATTTTAAATCCCAATGTTAAATAAAAAATAAAACAACATATAAATATCATAGCATCAGCTTCTATATAGTCATGTCATATGGTCATGTTAAATTTTTAATTTTTTAAACATTTTAAATTAAACTAGTAAAAATTATTTGCATGTGGATTATTTGGTGATTTTGCATGGACACTTTTGTGGGGACATACCAGAATCTGAGAGAGACTGGAACTAAGAGATATCATCTTTGAATTATAAGCAAATAATGAAAAACATATAGCTTCATTTTTAAAAGTGAGAGTAAAGTATTATGGCTTTACCAATGCATTTCTTTAGCAAATAAGGACCAGCAAAATCTGTAATGGTAAATAACCACAATTCTTGGTAAATAATCACACTTCTTAGCTAATGGCTCTCTTTTCAAATCTATAGAAATATCATTAATGCAAATTGTGGTAAAATCCTGAACTCAAAATCCTGAAAAACTTCCTGGGCAAACATTTGACTTATTATGAGTGGAGAATGGAGGAACACTTCCATTGAGGCTCTTGTTATTTACTTGTTCTTCAGATAAAGAATACACATTAATAATAATAGCTAACATCCATCAGCACCTAACCCAGTGCCTGACAGTGTTCAATATAAATCTTACGTGCATGTTTGATCAACATTCCTAGTCTGCAAATGAAGACTGAGTCTCCGAGAGGTTGATTGCCTTACCTGTGGTCATACAATAAATAAGTAGTATTTTGAACACTGCTAGCTGTCCCCCAATTCCATTCTCTCCTTCTCCTTTTAATAATAGAAACTTAAGTTTAAATTAGCCGTGTGACTCACAACCCAGTTACATACCACATTTTCTAACTTCTCTTGCAGTTAATTACAGCCACACTACTACATTTTGTCAATAGGTTTGAAAAAGAGTATGCTGTTTGCAACTTCTAGGTCCTATATTTAAAGGAACTGGATCTTACTGGCCACATGTCTCAAAGCTGTGTTCTGAGTGTGACAGAGAGATATGATACAAGCATCCGGAGACTTCAACACTGCCTAATTATAATGCCAGACCAGAAAACTTCCCCAGACTTCTACAAGGAAGAGAAATAAACTGTCTGCAGTGTTCTGTTTTTATGTTTTTAAAGTGTTTAAACTGTTTTTATGTTCTGTATTTAGGGTGTATTCTCAATGTCTCTCTCTTCCTTTCTCTCCCCCAAACAGATATTCCAACTAATAGTGTGAGAGCTGAATTTCAAATTCAAATGGGTTTGTCTCCAGAGATAAAGCTTTTAAACACTATAATATGTCCAATTAAAAGTGTTGTTTGGAAGGATTATCAAGCTTATTTCTGATTTAGGATTTATTCCAGTTAGTAATTTATATCCATAGAACTGTTAGATCAACTAACTTTGGCAAATAAAAACAACAAATAGAAGGTAAATATCGGCCAGGCGCGGTGGCTCACGCCTGTAATCCCAGCACTTTGGGAGGCCAAGGTGGGCGAATCACAAGGCCAGGAGATTGAGACCATCCTGGCTAACACGGTGAAACCCCGTCTCTACTAGAAATACAAAAAATTAGCCGGGCATGGTGGCGGGCGCCTGTAGTCCCAGCTACTCAGGAGGCTGAAGCAGGAGAATGGCGTAAACCCAGGAAGTGGAGCTTGCAGCGAGCGGAGATCGCAGCACTGCACTCCAGCCTGGGCGACAGAGTGAGACTCCCTCACAAAGAAAAGAAAAAAAAGAAAAGAAAAAGATAAATATTGTAGGAGAAACTATAGGCTCTACAGGCTCTACTAATTTTTTTTGTTTCTGAGCTGAACTAATTTTCCTTAATTACTTGGTAGAATTATGCAAAATATCATACGCTTAGCTGATCTGTTTCATCGCCTTCACTGTATACATTTGGTTAATGTTTATTCCTTCAAATATCTCTGCATTGTTTCCTGATTGTGGGTGTCCATCTATTCCTTTATTTTTTTATGATTTCTAATTTCTTAGAGTTCTTATGCTGTTCCTTGTCCTGCCTCATCAATATAAGGTATCGTCAAGCTCTCAAACAACTCCAAGAATTTACAAATCACTCCTACAAATATGTTCAATTAACCTAAAGTAGTTGACAAGTAAAACTTTAAATAAAAAAATGTACATCCAAAAATATGTGGAGACCCAGTTTCTGATTTAAGATAGAAATAATTTGGATGTAGTCACTCCCATCATCACAAGAAATATGGTAAACAAGCTGAAAATCAATAATTCAAAAATTCTCAATCAGAGAATTGAGATCACAGAGAAAACTGCTATCTCAAAACTGGAGAAACAGGTGAATTCAGAGAATCACAACTTACTGGGAAGAGAAGCCACTTCTGGGTTCTAATAGTAACAGTTAAGGGGTAATTGACTACTTGCCAGAGAATGTGTGAGTATTGATTTGAGAAATTAAAAGTCAGAACCAAAAACAAAAACTCCTGGGGACTCAATCTTAGGGGGAAGAGGGGGCATAAACTTTTGTGCACTTTACCTCCAAGAGCCCCACCATATTCTCAGGGTGAAAAATAAGAGATATATGCATTCATGCTTCTGGCAGGGAAGGGGGAAAGCAAACATTCTGAAATAATCCTAGAGTGCTCTGTTCTCCTAAAAAATTCCCTGCCCTCAAGGAAAACTATTTTAGCAGAGCCTAATTAACTGAGTTTTACCAGCACCTAATCAACCTGAAAAAGAGAAATACCGAACACTAGTCCCCTTGAGCTTTGCTGTCTCACATGAAGAGGGGAAATAAAAAGGCTGAGAAGTACTTACAAAAGTTACAGCTCAAGGACACAGACTCCTTAAAAGACCAAGATCTAATAGTAGGGTGGTAGTATCCTCCTGCCATCTTACCACCACCTCACCACCACCTCAATCAAGCTCCTGTACATTAACGGAGGATTATTGCTGAAAGAACTTCAAGCGTCAGACCCTATTTAAGAAGGAGTCTTCAGGAAAATCCACAGGCAACAGGGGAAACAAAAACAAGGCCACTAGAAGAAATACTAGCCTCTGACACAACAGCTACAGTAAACAGTATATATAACCCAACTCAGCTGCATAAATATAAAGGATCACTTTTAAGTCCTATGTAGTTCAGTCCTTTTACCCAGTATAAAGTCTGGCTTTCAGCAAAAAATTACATGGCATACTAAAAAAATCATAGAAGAGACCAAATAAACTTTAGAATCAGACTCAGATATGGCAGAGATTTTGGACTTTATCAACCTGGAAATTTAAAACTATTTCTGTCATCTCAGTCAGTTCAGCCTGGTTAAGAACTCTTGTTGGAAAACTGGTGGAGTTGTCTGCAGGACATATGATAATCTGGTCATCTGAATTACTGGAGTTCTTGTGTTTGTTCTTTCTTATTTCTGCATGTAGGGTTCCTTAACTTCAGTGTAGACTGAGTACAGTTAATAGACTTATTTTCTGGATGTTTTTACAGTGCCGAGGCTTTGTGCAGACAGATGGCAATTCTAAGAAAGAATCAAAAGGAAATGGTAGAAATAAGCCACACTGTAATGAAATAAACAATGCCTTAGATGGGCTTATCAGTAGTAGACTTGCCATGGCCAAAGAAAAAAATCAATGAGTTCGAATATGTGTCTCTGGAAACTCCTCAGACTGAAAAGTAGAAAGAATCAGGAAAATACATATACGAAGAATAGTATAAAACTTTGTTGAGAGAAAACCAGAGAACTAAGAAAATGGTTCTAAGAACTACTTATTCTTAGTTCTTAGTTTTAAGAACTAAGAAAAACTATTTCATGTTTATAGATAGGAAGGCTCAATATTGTCAATATTTAAGTTCTTCCAGCATTGATCTATAGATTCATATACATCTTGCACAAATGGTACTGTGTTTTCAATTTCCAATTCCACTTGTTCATTGTTGGTATATATACAAACATTTATATAATTAACCTTGTATCCTAAAACCTTGTGATAATCACTTAACAAACTCTTAAATCCCAACAGTAAGAAAACAAACAACCTGATTTTAAAAAATGTGTCAAAGACACAGAACTCTCACCAAAGAGGATATTTAGATGGCAAACAAGCATCTGAAAAGATGATCCACATCATATATCATCAAGGAAATGCACGTTGAAAAAAATTGAGATACCACTACACAATAATTAGAATAGCTGAAATTCAGAACATTAACAACACAAAATGCTGGCAAGGATCTGGTGGTACAAGAACAATTCTCATTCATTCCTGTTGAGGATGTAAAATGGTTTCAACCACCGTGGAAGGCAGTTTGGCAGTCTCTTACCACACTATATATACTCTTACCGTACCATCTAGCAATTTTGCTTCATAGTATTTACATAAAGGACTTAAAATCTCATGTCCACACACACAAGAAACCTGTACATGGATGTTTACAGGAGCTTTATTCACAGTTCTCAAAACTCAGGAGCAACAAAGTTGTCCTATAGTATGTGAATGAATACATAAGCTTTGGTACCTCCAGACATTCAGACAGTGGAATATTATTCAGTGCTAAAAAGAAATGAAATATCAAGCCTTGAAAAGATACAGAAGAAACTTCAGTGCATAAGAGTAAGTAAAAGCAGCCAATCTGAAATGGCAACTTATTGTGTGATTTCAATTATGTGACATTCTGGAAAAGGCAAAACTCTGGAGACAGTAAAACAAATAGTGGTGGCCAGGGATTAGGGAGAAGGGAGGGATAAATACATAGAGCACAGATAATTTCTAGGACAGTGAAACTATTCTATATGACATTATAATAATGAATGCATGTGATTATAAATTTATTCAAACCCAAAGAATGTACAATAATAAGAATAAATCTTACTTGTCAATATAGGTATATAAGAGTACTAAATGCATCACTCTGTGGTAAGATGTTGATAATAGGGGGAGCTATACAGGCATGGGGGCAAGAAATATATGAGAAATCTATGGATCTTCCTATTAATTTTGTGCAAACCTAAAACTGCTCTAGAATTAACTTTACTCTTAAAAAAAAAGAAAAAATAAATTAATAAATATATAGAAAAATATGTGAATGTATATTTTATTGGAAGCTCAAGGAAATGTAAAAATTGCTATAATGTAATCCAAACCTCATAAAGTGGAAAAATTCACTGCGTTGTTAAATTATGAATTCTTTCTCGCCCTTTTATTTGTAGATATAATTTAAATTATATGTTTGGTAATATTAAACAATACTGATTTTTAGGGTGTTTGAAATATGCATATTTTTAAAACTTCTACAACTTTTCTGGAAAAATACTAATATAGTCCCTGCTGTACTTCTGTGATGCCTCTTTATCTTTTGCAAAGATTATTATTATACTTTAACAAATATTTTTCCAATATTTGTGTTTTACAGGCTAGTGCTAGAATTATTTGGATTGTTTCTGAGAGGAAAGTGACAAGCATACTTCTCAACTGCTATAATATGTACACTGCTATAATATGTACAGTGGAGGCTATAAAGTATTTAGGTTCTAGTCAGTTGGTATGGATATAATTCTTGAATCTCTGTCAAATGGCTTCAAAAATAACTATTGCTAAGTCAGTTTGGCAAAATGATATTGATAATTATTAGCAATTCATGGCACAGTAGTCGGTTTAATGCTATAATAACGAAGGTCTGCATAAACCAGCTAATACCACTTCTCTATTTATTACAATTCTTTTTTTTTTTTTTTTTTAAGATGGAGTCTCACTCTGTCGCCCAGGCTAGTGAAGTGCAGTGGTGCGATCTCGGCTCACTGCAAGCTCTGCCTCCTGGGTTCACATCATTCTCCTGTCTCATCCTCCCAAGCAGCTGGGACTACAGGTGCCCACCACTACGCCTGGCTAATTTTTTTTTTGTATAGTGTATATGACCTAACTGCAAACATTTTAAAACCAAGCCTTAACAATTTTTAAATATCTCCCTACCTTTTCTCCCTCTCTCTCTCTCTAGTATTTGTATTTATTTCTCTCTCATTACCATATTATTTACCTTCATTTAGTTATCAGTTGATAGTATTCTCTGTATCCTAGCAAAAAGACAAAAGTGAAATATTAATCAAAAGATTTATCATTTGTAAATTCATTTTTATAAGGGTGCTGCAAAGAATTTTCTTGGCAAACAAGATATCTTATAAATCACATGTGATGACTTTCTTTATATGTAGATCAGCTAAGTTAAACAAGAAAGTGATACTGGCTAGGATGCAGATATGGGTTTCTTATTTTTTAATGACACTACATTAATTAAAATAATATTCTGCTTAAACTCAAAGGTACGATGATGATCACTGTGTAAAATGTCTTACTGCTATATTTATAACAGCTACAGTCTTGCTAGCGATTGGAAAAGAATAGTACCACGTGCATATGGTAAAATAGACTAAAATCATCAGCAGTTTATTGACTTCCACCCCAGTCACCAGTAAGAATTCAAAAGTAATTAATTTTTAAACATTGCTCTTATACTTCAAATCTTGTAAAATTTACTTGTTTGTTTTGGTATTTTTTTCTGTGTTAGCATTTTCTACAATGCTAACGTAATTCTTTTTTATCTAAATTAATCATGCTCTATGTGGATAAAAAGAGTTTAACTTATCTTCCCAACATTTATGCCTTTCTGCCTTTTATTTCATTTTCTTGCCTTGTTGCACTGGCTAGGATATCCATTGCAATTTTGAGTGGAAATAGCAGAAGCAAAAATCCTCACCATGTTTTTGATCTTGTGGTGAGTATTCAAAATTTCAATTTGTTTTTCTGATTACTTCTTTTATTTATTAGTATGTGGCTTAATCTCCAAATATTGGGGGTTTTCTAGAGAAATAAAACATATTCTATAAGATCTATTTGTGTTGAAATTTATTGTTGCTGTTTTATGAGCCAGTATGTGGTCGATCATGTAGAGCATTCCATGTACACTTAAAAATATACATATTCTGAATTTATAGGCTGTAATGTTTCAGAAAGATTAATTAATTCAGATTGTTGGTATTGTTGTTCAAATCTCCAATATTGTTAATGATGTTGCTTACTTTTTTAATCAATTACAAAGACAGTGGTGTTAAAACCTCCAACTGTGTTTGTGGATTTGCCTATTTCTCCATTTAGTTCTGTAATTTTTTTCCCTTCAGGCATTTTGAAGCATTGTTACTGAGTTCATATACAGATACAAATGTTAGATTCTTTCTCATGGGTTGAACTTTTAATGAAATGTTTCCTATTCACTCCTGATAATACTTTTTGTCCTATAGTCTACTTTACGTGGCATTAATATACCAACTCTTATTTTTTTGGTGTATACTATTTGCACAGTTTATATGTTTCCACAATTTTACTTTCAACCTATCTGTGTATTTGTATTTGATACATTACTTGTACAAAGCATATAGTTGGGTCTTTCAAAATACCTTGACAAATCTTTTAATTGTAGAATGTAGTCCATTTATCTTTAATATAATTGTTCATCTATTTGGATTAGGTTTATCACCTTGTTATTTGTTTTCTAGCTGTCCATCTGATTTTTTTTTTTTTCAATTTTTCACTTACTGCCTCTTTTGGTTAATACAATTTTTTAGTATTCTATTTTAATTTCTCTATTGTCTTTTATCTTAGTATTATCATTTTACATTTTTCCTGGAAATAAAAATCCTTAATTTAGCACAGTTTTTTTTTAGTGCTAAGAACATTTTATTGTATTTCACCATATATTCTATTATGGCATGCATTTTGATTCTATTTATCCTCTAACTTTTAGCTACATAGCTCCACATATTTTATGAAACCTAAATATTACATCTATAGATTTAATTAATACCAAAGTGCAATGTTATTTTTACATTAAATAATTTATTGTTTTTGCATTAAATTAAGACACAAGCGGTAATATTTTATATTCTTCATATATTTACTATTCCCAGTATTTATTATTTCTTCCTGTAGATCAAAGTTTCATTTAGTGTGGCTTCCCTTTAAATTGAATAATTTTCTTTATTTTTTTTATAGTGTAGCTGTACTGGTGACTAGTGTTCTTAGCTTTTGTTTATGTGAGAATTTGGCCTTATTTTTTGAAGGACATTTTGCTGCATATAAAATATGACCTGAAAGTTATTTTTAATTTTAATACTGTAAAGCTGTTTGGTCATTGCCTTCTAGCCTCTATTGTCTCCAGGAAAATGTCTGCTATTATTAGCACTATTGTTATCCATTGCATAATTTGTCTTTTTTTATGACTGCTTTTATTATTTTCCTTCAGCTTCTATTTGTTTTACTATAATTTTCTTAAGTGTGCTTGTCTAGGCATTTGTCTTGTTTAGGTTTTATAGAAGTTCTTTGATCTGCTAGTTGATGTTTTCTTTCTTTTTTCACAAATTTGGAAATTTTTCAACCATTATATTTTATATGTTTTAAATATATTTCCTGTTCTACTTTATCCTCTCCCTCTGCTACTTGAATTACAAGTATGTTAGATTGCTTGATCTTGTCCCACTGTTCCTTAAAGTTCTCTTAAATATTTTTCAATCTATATTCTGCCTTTTTTCCATATTGAGTGAATTTATATATCTGAAATGTCATTACCTGAATATATAACCATTAAGTATGCAACTGTGCCAACAAGTATATAGGGAGAGTTTAAACAGTAAAAGAGCTTAATATTTAAAGAAAACTATACATTTGAATGACTACATTATAGACTATGGATACTTTTGATCTAATTCTTAATATTTCCCTATACAATTTCATATTTTCCTATTCTTTGGTATTCCATATATACTAAAATCAGTTAGTGCTTTGCTTGTCACTCTTCATATGTGTCTCTAGTTGTAAAAGCCCTGACATTGAAATCTATATTGGAAATAATGTACTTAGAATAATCATGATTATCAAATTTTAATTATTTTAAGAATGTAATTGAAAATATAAATCAGAAACATAGTATGTCCACTGTAATGCATATGTCAGTAATCTGATCAAGCATATAATTTTTACACGCAGAAAACTTGACAGAAAGTCAGAAGACTGGTTTCTATTTCTAGTTATCCTGCTCTAGTATTCACAACTATTTTGGGTCTCAGCCCAGTGGGAGCTTGGGGTAGAGCCTCAATCTGCATGAAAGCTACCTAGAATGTTTGTCCAGAATGAAGATTTCTGGGGAGTCCATCCAAATCTCACATATATTAAAGGTCAAGAATCTTTGATAGAAAAGGTGGTCTCTGATATTATATTTATATCCAAAGTCTTTATTAAGAGAACACGTAGTAAAACGACGTTTCTTTTTAACAAAATTATTTCTACACCCTTGTGGTGTTTAAAACAGAGGCTGCTCTTTGGAAAGTTAACAGATGTGGCAAATACAGGATTTAACTTGCTATTAAAACACGTAACTTACAGAAATCAACTTTACACCCACCAGTATTATTTTGTGAAAGGAGTTAATACTTTGCCATTAACTTTGAAGAAGGCTATTTAACCTCTTTAATTTTAATAGATGCATACTGATTGTATTATGATAATAAATTGAATGAGGAACACTGTATGATTGGAAAAATGATTTCTAATGCTCCTTCTGGATTTGCCTTTCTCTCTATATACAACGTGTAAAATCTGAAGATTGACACCATTCCACATGTAACTTTTATTGTATAGACTACTATTTACTTTGTTATAGTTAACAAATGTATAATAATTATTCTGTCAGATTACATTTTACGAATATTTTTCTCCATTTGAAGTAAAATTCCAAGATTTTTTTAGGCTACTCTCCTATATCCAAGTTTCCATAAAAGAACTTCTATTTCTGCGTGTAAACAGTATTGAAACAACAATTATTATTCCGCCTTTTTTCTTCTCACTCCTTACTTCCCCAAAGAAGAAAGATTTGAAACTCAGATTACAATTTATTCCATATCTGGATCTTTCTAAAGTTCTGTCATGCATTGTCAGTGGCTTCTTAACCCAAATTGTACTAAGAATGCAATGAATGAACACATTAGGCTGTTACTTGTGAAGCATACAGATGACTCTAAATATATTGCTTTTAAAATAAACCTTGTCAAATTACAGAAATGTGGTGAAGCATACCCTTATCTACAGAATAGGGAGGGTGGCATTGTGCTGGGCAGATTTTCTACAATGAAAACCTCATGTAATTAACATGACTCTAGCCCTTTAACTTTTAACATGCTTCCCCAATTAAGCTTTCAAGGCCTTGAACTACAATATCTGGCCACAGCTGCTAGAAATTGATTTATCCCAGAAGATCACTGGAGTTTCTGACCTCTCTGTTAGAGAATTTTATTTAGTTTTTTAGATATTTGCCTCCTTTTTGCCCTAGAGGAAGGGTGAAAAAAAAGATGTAAATATTTGCATATGTTCTAAGATAAGCTTTCACTATTTCAATCTTTTTTTAATACTATGTATTTGTCTTTAGTCAATTTTGTAAAGGTTGAACTATAGCTGTTTAATGTTACATACACTTGCAAAATTATATAATGCAAAGAATATTTAGTTAGCTTATCTTGTAAATACTAAAATGATATGTGGTGGATGTTTTGCTTACCTATCAAAAAATTTTATTTCAGTCTAAATCCTCACATAAATTATTATTACTACTACTGTTGTTGTTGCATTTATAAAATTAATGATTAAGTATTAACCAAATAATAATTCTCTTTTGAAATGTGCTAAATAATCAAATCATCATCTTGGGTACAGAACCTGTATAGCCCTTTCCATTGGCTTTTTTTTTTTTTTTACTTTTTTTTAAAAATAGAGTTTGCAACAGTTATATGTCAGAAATGTCCACTTTTTTAAAGAATTCAAGACCAATATATCCTGTCTTGATTTTGCTGAAGAAAACCTTCCTGCACACAGCACCTTATGTTTACATGTGAGATTTGCCACTGTGAAGATTCCTGCCTCGTCTGTGTTTGGCATGCAGCAGCCCCATGGGACAGCAACATGCCCTCTCCAGGGCTGCTTTTGCCAGCACTGCACTTTTGCTTCTGTCATCCCCTGCCGTGGTCCTAGTGGTTGTAACAAACCACAGGTGTTACAAACTCTAAATTGGAATTCGATGTTGGATTCAAAAACTCATGATAATTACACAGCTGTTTTAAATTGTGGTTAAGTGGCCAAAAACTGCCAAGAAACCCCACCCACATTCATTACTGTCTAAACGAAAAGGACTTGTATACAGTGATTATGAAGTTTCATATGAATCCCCCAAGCCATAGAGCAGACTTTCCTAATTGTCAGCTGGACTGTGCAGTGCTTGTTTAAAATAATTAGAGTGCCGCAGCAGCCTCAGCAGCAAACCTCTTTTTTTTTTTTTTTTTTTAAATCTCAGTGCAGGTTTTTATATCAAATACTATCAGCTTCCTGTTCATTTTGACACTATTATTCTGCCAGTCTGGAAAATGGAGAAGAGGAAAGAAAAGAATTATCCTTAATGTACACAAATAATGCAGCTCCAAAGTCAGGAAGATACAGCACCATGTGTGAGATGGATGGAAACAATTCAGCAAACAAATCTAAACTGGGAGAAAAAACCGCGGTTCTCTCTTATTTTTTTCAAGAAGGATAGCTGAAATCTTTCTTAATTACCGCTTATTCCAATGACAGAATTGTAATTTATCATTTAGTTGTAATTTGACATATGTTCACACCTTTGCCATTTCCAATTTCCTCCTTCATTCTAATTGTCTGCTTCACTCGCCTGTCATGCGCTCCTCTTGGGATTAATTCGAGCTGTCTGTCTGCACCAGGCTACCAGCACACTTGGGGCTGCCGAGAGCGTGACAGTGTCAATGTGCACACAGTTTATCTAAGACATTACCCAGCCATCACACTCCGGGATCTTCACTTCGCTCAGTGTTTACTGTTTATTCCACTTTGCATTTGTGACTTTTCCGTGTTTTATTAGACTCTAATTATGCTCTTGGCTGTCAGCTGTAAAGAGAGAAAATGTTACGTTAATTACAGTGGAGGGGGAGGCGCTTGGGATTGGTAGTAAATGGACCAGTAGATGTCTCTCTCTGTCTCTTAGATCCACGCGTGATTTAAATACTCTTCTTGCTTCTCTTTGGTTTGCATCCTTGATAGATGCCGGCACTCAAATGTAAATATGCAAACATTCAAGCGAACGTAGCTTTTATATGCACAACTGTATTTTTCTTCATCTCATCCAAAACTAGGAACGTTGGCATAGTAAGACAGAAACCTCAGCTTTCAAGTAACCATGGGTTTTTTAAAAGGTCAATTGTTTAATTCATGGATGTTGTCAACACAAGCATGATGGGGAGTGGCGATGGTGAGGAGCGTATTTAGTGAGCACTGGTAGAGTACAAATTTTTATAGAGGTAGCTGTTGTTTTGAACCATTAGAAACAGTTAATAGTCATTTTTTCTCCTTCCTAAGGCCATCTCAGCTCATTAAAATCTAGCAATAATTTCTGCATATGGCATCAATATTTTTTTCTTGCTTTCTTCAGAAAAAGTTCTTGTTGCTTCCTGCCTACCTAAACCATAAAAATATGTTTTCTGTTCTCCTGCTACATAGATTTTCACTGTAGCTAAAACTTCCTGGTAATATGAAACAGAGGAAATATATCCTCCCCCACCCCTTTGGATTGTTAACGTGGGTGGTAATTCATTAAATTGGTTGCATCATTCTCCCAATGGCCTGAAAGAGTGAAAGTGACTACTTTGAATATCAAATTATTCATGAAAATGGATTTATATTTTATTTTCTCCTCATAATTTCATCAGTCTTGTTTCAGGTAATTGTGGGACTGAAGCTAATCTGTGGCTTAGATTTCTTTCCTATTTTTTGTAATCCCAGCAATTCTCCTAATTATGTTTTTGGCTTCCGAATCAGCTTTAATTCTATATACTGTCAGATGCTGTATGGCTGCCTGATCATTAGTTCACATATTCTTAACTTGTGGAATACCTGTATTTCTACAGGTGTATATTAAATCATATTCCTAAGAGTTAGAGTTTTAATGGGAAATTAATAAAGCATGAGTGAAGAAAGTAACAGTCTATAAAATATGAACAAAGTTGTGAAATATTGTCTAGGCTTTTTTTTTTTAACTTTCAAATAACAGATGATAAATTTTTAGCATTTACTGACACTACTTTAACTATAATATAAGCATTATATGCCAAGACAATATCTAAGAATATTAACATCTCGTGCTGATCAAAAGCAACTTTTTGTTAAGTTTCATTTTTATTCTTCTAACATTATTCTAGGGTAAATCAATTATAAAATATTATTAAAGTCTAAATTAAGCTTATTGAAGTTGTGCAACTAGAACGTAACCAATTGTAATCACAATCTCAGCAACTAGAATTTTCTAGTATTTAATTTTTAAGCTACATACATTGACAGAGAAAATATAAAAGTTCAAGAGTAAAGGGAGAGAGATAAGACAATGAAGAAGACAGTAGAAAAGGAAATAAAAACAAGTGCAACTTGAGCACAACGAATCATCAAATTAGCGAAAATGTTGTATTAAACACGAACAGTCAAAAAGTTATATAATATTTGAACTCTCCTATTAGGGATTATTTTTAGCACTATGCATAATTTTATGGAAATAATATAAGACCTTGATTATTACATACCTGTGTTACTGAAACACATTTTCAACTGGCTTCTCTTCTTTCAAATGCAGAACCTCTCTAATGAATGTTGTTATGATCCCCTCATAAATCTAGCTCAAATATTCTCTTCATTTTAGGGGTCCCTGCCTTACTTTCTTTACTGGCTCTTAAAATCTTCCATAATTTGATTTTGTTCTAAATGTGTATATACCTATTTCCCACGACTCTATTGGAAGAACATGCCATGCTCATTACTGACGGATTGATTGGTTTATTCATTTATTCACATTTGTTGGACAGGTAATAGTAACGTATATAAAGCAGTCAGTAAGGCAGAAACCATTTCTAGAGTCATGGAACGTACTCTCAGGTGACCAGTTTGTTCTTTGCTGATTCTCACACAATAATTATGTTTGCCTCTGTGCTCTTGCTTGTATTATCTAGTTTTTCTCTTTCCACATATTTCTGTCAGCTCTGAAAAGCCAACATACTCCTTTGTTTTTTCTTTCCCCTGAGACAGAGTCTTACTCTGTCGCCCAGATTGGAGTGCAGTGGTGCGATCTTGGCTCACTGCAACCCTCTGCCTCCCGGGTTCAAGCGATTCTCCTGTCTCAGCCTCCGGTGTAAGCTGGGACTATAGGCGTGTGCCACCGCGCCCGGCAATTTGTTTTGTTTTGTTTTAGTAGAGACGGGGTTTCATCATGTTATTCAGGCTCATCTCCAACTCCAGACCTCAAATGATCCGCCCATCTCAGCCTCCCAAAGTTCTGGGATTACAGGTGTGAGCCACCGCGCCTGACTCCAACCTATTTTTAAAAGTACAGATTAAGTCTAATCTTTCTAATGAAGTATTTCTATCCCACACAGAACCAGAAAATTTCACATTTTATTACAGATTATTTTATATATTTTTAAATATTTGTTTTTTTTCAATTTTATTGAGTCGAAATCTGTTTCCCTTTTATCCTCCAATGGCTAAAGCAGTATTTCTTGAGTAAGAACGTGCATCACAATAATTTGTGGAGCTTTTTAATAGTCTACTTCCAAATTGCTATACTTTAGAGGTTGGGTCCCTGGGTGCATTTGTTTACAAGGTATCTTAGCGTTTAAGTCCCTGAGTGTACTGGTTTAAAAGCCATTCCAAGAAAATTTGGTGCATTCTTCTGGTTAAGAGCCACTGTCTTAACCAACATGGGACACAGTGCACATTAATTAATGAATGAACTGACTGATCTACAAATTAAACTGTATTATGTTGCTTGGCCTACACAGTCCTAAGAAAGTTAAATCACTTTATCTGTGCTTCTATATATTTCCTATAGAAGCATGGTAAAGGACTTTGCAATATTCATATGAAAGATTAGTGTAATGTCCTATTTTTATTGTATTTTATTAGATGAAATTGAGAATAAATGACTCTAAACCTGTGTTTAATGAAAGAAAAATTATGAAAAAATTACTATTTTTATTTTACACAAAAGAAATTCATATGACATATTTTGCAATTATCAAGTAAAATAAAAATAGTATGGCTAGAAAACAAGACTCTTAGTTACAAAATGTTTATATTAAATTTTTAAAAATCAAAATAATGTATATAAAACATGAGATGAAGAAAAGACTTATTTCTTAATGTTTTGTAATTTAAAGACTTCCTAGAAGAATATATGAACTTATGCTGATAAATCATGGTTGAAATAATTTGGTCTGCTTTGCAAAATGGAGTTACAGGCATTTTAAATTATGACTAAGTGGCCAAATAAGCAATCTAATAACCCATTAAGACTGTATATGGTCAAAGTGCCTATTTGTTTGGATGACTGTGACTCTGGTAGAAAACTTTAAAGCATATCAATTTAAAAGAGTATAATGGGAGAAAATCAGGAGAGCTTACATATAAACTACAAGACCTGAACATAAATAGGAAGCCAGGATCCTACTATCAAAAAATCAGCAAAAAAAATAACCTACAATGCATGTTACTTCCACTAATTTTAGTATTTTTAGAATATAGGAGAGAATATGCTGTTGTCAATCTCCTTTTCTCCATCCGCATTTAATGGGCAAAAATAGATGATATGGAAATACAAAGGAAAAACAAAAACAAAAAAATTATTTGGGTTATGCCATATTTGCTTGATGCAGATCAACTTTACCACAAAAAAGTATAAAATTTGAGCAAAATTTAAAAAATAAATTGAAGCCATCATTAACCAGAATGTTAGAGGTATAGATAAAAAAGAAAATGGAAGGTTCCATGATTTTCATTTTTTGAGTTTCATTTTTCAATTAAAATAAAAATAAAATTTATCAATATCCTATGCCACTTCTCCCCTCACCCTTCCAGTTACTTGCACCAAAACTAAAGGAAGTTATGTAAACCAAATAAAATTTTTCCAATATGAAAGCTTGAAACTTTATAAAGTAATGTAGAGAAAAGGTAAGGGAAAAATAAAAATTGGTTAAATATGTATGAAGACATAAAAATAATAATGACCTATGAAGAAAAAACACATAAAATTAATATCCATGGCCATAAGCAACACAAGAGGCAGGAGGTGAATAAAGAGCGTTCTAAGATCCTCCAGAAAGTAACAAAGAACTAACTTACTTAAAATCCTAGGACATCATGAGGATGTATAATTTCTTAAAATATAATTTAAAGATTTCAAAAAGAATGTATAGTGCTAAAACTAGATGATAAAAAATGCTTAATCAAAAAAGAAAAAAGAAAAAGAAATATATAATAAGCAGAATCAACAAAAACAAATAAGAAGATGGCAGATTTAAACCTCAAAATAAAACCTAATGCAATTGGTATAGATTAATACTTTTAAAAGGTTTGGAAAACTATAGCTTTAATCTGTTTTTTAAAAATATGGATAAAGTTTTATTGAAACACAGTCACATTCATTTATTTCTGTCTGTGGCTGCTTTTGAACTACAATGGCAGAGTTGAGTAGCTGTGACACACAATAGATGTGGCCCACAAAATAAAAGATAATCTGGCCTTTTATTTAAAAAAATCCCAATCCTTGCTCTAAAACCTAGATTATCAAAATAAAAGAAAGAGAAATTTTCTATACCACTTAAATTGCTATAAACAAGTAAATAAATACACGATATACAAATGTAAATATGTGTGTTATATACTATATGAATAAAAATACATAGAAATTTTGAAAGAAAAAATATGAAAAAAAGCATGTCATATAAACACCAGAAGAAAACTAGTGGAATTTATTTTAAAGTAAAAAAGCATCAGTTAATATAAAAAGGGATATTTCATAATTATTAAGAAGAAAAACTGGAAGAGGAAATAATAGTTATACATTTTTATGTACCTACTAGCATAGCTCCATGTACATAAAGCTAAAACTGGTAGAAGGAAAAAGGGATATTTATAAATACATATTTTAACACTTCTCTCATTAACTGACAGAACAAACCTGTCTATCCATAAATAAGAATGTGAATGTTTGAACCACACAATTATAAACTACTTAATTGATGTCCGTTATCTGTTTGTCCACCCATTCATCCATCTATCAAGCTGTCTTTCTGTCAAACTCACTCAACCACATAATATACAATATATACTGTTTTCAAGGGCTTATGGGGTGTTTATCAAAATGTAATATACATTGTGCAATAAAGCAAGTCTCAAAAATAATCAAAATAGGAAATCATACATAATGTGCTCTATCCATAGTAGAATTAACATTAAAATCAATAATAAAATGCACAAATAATTTGAAATTAAGCAACAAACTTGTACATAACCCATGGGCCAATGAAGTTAAAATGTAAATTAGAAAATAGTTTGAGCTGATTGACAATAAAAAAATGGCATATCAAAACTAGTGAGATGCAAATAAAGGGTATACTTGGTAAAAGCACATTGCACATTTTATAATTATAAAATGATCATGTTTTAAAAACACTACTTATATTAACAAGAGGCTACTAAAATTATTCATCTCAAGAAGTTAGAAAGCAGCACCAAATTAAACACAAAGGTAGTAGGAGGAAATAAAGATAACACTAAAAATTAATAAGAAAAACAACACAGAGATGAGGAAAGTCTAAATTGGTTCTATGAAATATCAATAAAACTGATAAACCTGTTTAGCCTGACCAGAAAGGAGGAGGCAAAAGGGAACAAATTAGCCTATCATGAATGATAAAGAAGACACCACTAAGCCTATACAGATATTAAAACTAAGATTCTAACTAAAGATTTGTAATAATAATAAGAATATGTTGAAAACAACTTACTCAAAAAATGAAAAATTTATATGAAATTCACATATTTTCCAGTAATAAAAGGTCTTCACAATATATCAAAACTGACACAAGATCACAAAAGAAAAGCGATGTCCCTATATCTGTTAAATTTGTCAGATCTCTAAATGAGAACCTTCTTCCTATTAAAGCTATAGAATATGTTCCATTCAACAATGAAGTCTACAAATCATTCAGAAAAAATAATGTAATCCTATATGAAATATTCCAAAGAAAAGCAAAGAAGGAGCAATTCCCAATTTATTTTATAAAGTCAACAATCTTTTATAAGAATGGGGAAAAATGTATATACCAATCTCTTTAAACAAAATTCTTAAAAAGAGTTTTTTTAAAAAAAGTTCTTAAAAAATCCAACTAGGTTTTTTTGTTTATATGAATGCAAAGTTGGACAATTGTTAACCCGTCAATGTAGTGCATCAGACTAACAGAGCAAAAGAGAAATATCATGTGTTTATCTCAAAAGATGCAGAGAAAGACAGCTAGCATGAAACTATTAGTAAACTAGAAGTAGAAATTTTCTTTAGGAGCATACAAAAAATTACAGTAAGCTTTCCATCTAAATCAAGAATGAGATAAATATATCTACCATCATCACTTCAATTCAAATATGTACTTGAGGCCAGGCGCAGTGGCTCATGCCTGTAATCCCAGCACTTTGGGAGGCCGAGGCGGGTGGATCACCTGAGGTCGGGAGTTCGAGACCAGCCTGACCAACATGGAGAAACCCCGTCTCTACTAAAAATACAAAATTAGCTGGGCCTGGTGGCATATGCCTGTAATCCCAGCTACTAGGGAGGCTGAGGCAGGGGAATTGCTTGAACCTGGGAGGCGGAGGTTGCGGTGAGCCGAGATCGTGCCATTGCACTCAGCCTGGGCAACAAGAGTGAAACTCCGCCTCAAAAAAAAAAGAAAAAAAAAAAGAAAAACAAATATGTACTTGAGATGTAGTCAGTGCAACATATCACAAAAAAGAATGGCATAGGAATTCAAAATGAAGAAAAAAATGTCTTCTTAAGATAATGTTGAAAGCATGTAGAAAATTCCAAAGAATCAATTGGAATTAATATCTAAATGTAACATGGTCTTTAAATATAAAATTAATAAATAAAATTGATTTTATGTCTATATACCAACAATGAACAGTTATAAAGTAAAATCAAGAAAATTATTATTATTTGCAATAGCACCAAATGTCATTGAATAAGAAAAAATCTCACAAAATTTATAAAAACTCTCTACACAAAAACTACAAAGTATTTTTTAGAGATTAAAGAAAGCCTAAATATAAAGAAGGGCATATTATGCCCATGAAAGAAAATGTCAATTTCCCCCAAATTGATCCAGAGAGTCAATGTAATCCCCAAAAAAATTCCAAAAGTTTTGTTTTACAGAGACTGATAAGATTCCAAAATGTATACAGAAGTGCAAACAGCCAGGGGAGAATCAAGACACATTAGACATTCTTGAAGTAGAACAAAATTTTAAGACTTACACTATAAGATATTAGGAATTGGTGTAAAGCCACCGTAGTTTAATAAACGAGGGGACCTTTAATGGAAGCATAGATAAACGGCCACTGTCATAGAATAGGGTGTCTAGAAATAGACCAACAAGTATAAAGACACTGGACTGATAACAAGGTGATGCCTTCAAGTGATAGGAAAGCAACTGTCTATTCAATAAATGATGCTGGGTCACTGAGACATCTTTTGGGGAAAACAATAAATGTTAACTCTCCCTCACATCAGGAGGAAAATCAATTCCATGTGGATTATAGAATAATATATAAAAGATAAAGCATAAAGTTCTTAGAAAATTACATATAGAAGATTTTTGACCCTGGTATAGGTAAATATTTCTTAAACAGAAAACAGTTTTTCCCAATCATAAAGGAAAATATTGATAATTTATGTATAATAAAATTACGATGTGTTTATTATTTTAATAATAAACATTTTATACTATTTTATACTATTTTAATATAGAGAATGAAAAATAAGTCACAGGGCAGGAGAATATTTAATATATATAACTGATAAATTACACATATTCAGAATATATGAAGAACTTCTGCCGGGCATGGTGGCTCATGCCTGTAATCCTAACACTTTGGGAGGCTGAGGCAGGCAGATCACCTGAGGTCAGGAGTTCGAGACCAGCCTGACCAACATGGTGAAACCCCATCTCTAGTAAACATACAAAATTAGCTGGGCGTGGTGGCACATGCCTGTAATCCCAGCTACTCGGGAGGCTGAGGCTGGAGAATCACTTAAACCCAGGAGGTTGCAGTGGGCAGAGATCGCGCCATTGAACTCCAACCTGGGCAACAAGAGCAAAACTGTCTCAAAAAAAAAAAAAAAAAAGCTTCTAAAAACCACTGAAGATGAAAAAGAGCTAACAAAATATGAAAGTTGGCAATAAATACATTAAAAATACTTAACTTTATCAGTTTTCAGGGAAATGCAAGCTAAAATCACAATGAGATACAACACCACACATACTAGAATGGCGAAAATTATACTAACAATATCATATATTGACAAAGAGGTAGCATAATTGGAACTCATACATTGCTGACAGGGTTTAAATATTAAGCATCATTTTGAAAAACTGCAGTGGTATCTACAAATGTGAAAATGCATATTCTAGGTAATTCTGATATGCACACACTTGTCAGAACTGTGTATGTCTGTTCCCCAAAACACATATACAAGAATGTTCATAAGTTACATTATGTGCAATACTAAACCAAATATTGCATGCTCTCTTTTATAAGTGGGAACTAAATGATGAGAACGCATGGACACATAGAGGGGAATAACACACACTGGGGCCTTTCGAAGGGTGGAGGTTGGGAGGAGGGAGAGTATCAAGAAAAAAGACTAGCGGGTCCTAGACTTAATATCTGGGTGATGAAATAATCTATACAACTAACCCCCATGACTCAAGTTTACCTATTTAACAAATCTGCATTTGTAACCCTGAACTTAAAATGAAAGTTAAAAAAAAGTTGGAAAATGAATGACCACCAAAAATAAAATAGGTAAATAAATGTGCAATTTCACACAATGGACTACTATACAGCTATGAAAATACATTAAATATTGTTACACCAGCAACATGAATGAGTATCAGGCTATTACTATGAGTGAAGAAAAGTTAAACACAAAATAATATGTATTATATAATTTCATTATACAAATTTTTAAAACAAGCAAAACTAACAGTGTTAGATACGGGGTAATGGTTGTCTTTGGATAGACAGTCTAGCTGTGACTGAAAAGGGCACATTGGAGCTTCTGGGATTTTGGTAATATTTTATTTCTTGATCCAGCAGTTTTTACTAGTTTGTCCACTTTGTAGGATTCAGCAATCTGTGAATATATCATCTCTCTCTCCTTCAGCTCATGCTGTAGACTGAATTGTGTCCCTTCAAATTCATATGTTAAAGCCCTTACCCCCTTGTGATTGTATTTGGAGATGGTGGGGCCTTTGGGAGGTAACTAAGATTCAGCTCATGAGCATGGGGCCATAATCTGGTGGAATCACTGGCTTTCGAGGAAGCCACACTAGACCTCTTGCAGTTATGAGTACAAGTATACTGTGTGCCTGTAGAAAATCTCAAAGAATCTATAGGAATTAATATCTAAACTTAAGACGGTCTTTGGATATAAAATTTCAATCATAATTGAACAGTAATGTGTGTTCCTATTGTTATATGATATACAGTTTTCTCTAGTCCAACCTGAGATCCAGGTATATAATCCAGGTACTGTATAATGGTATTAGTGTATATGATTATAAATTATTGAAAAATTTAATTCGGCCAGGCGCGGTGGCTCAAGCCTGTAATCCCAGCACTTTGGGAGGCCGAGATGGGCGGATCATGAAGTCAGGAGATCGAGACCATCCTGGCTAACACGGTGAAACCCCCGTCTCTACTAAAAAATACAAAAAACTAACTGGGCGTGGTGGCGGGCGCCTGTAGTCCCAGCTACTCAGGAGGCTGAGGCAGGAGAATGGCGTGAACCCGGGAGGCGGAGCTTGCAGTGAGCTGAGATCCGGCCACTGCACTCCAGCCTGGGCGACAGAGCGAGACTCCGTCTCAAAAAAAAAAAAAAAAGAAAGAAAAAAGAAAAATTTAATTCCACAGATTTCTAGGAAATTCTATAATCTATAATAATCAATACATTTAGATTTTAACTCTATAGTGGGTATCAAATATTGCAAATCTTTCTAACACACTTTTGTTCACTGATTTTTTGTTTGTTTGTTTTTTAGGTTTTTACTCTCTTCTAAATTGTTCTTGCTTTTGTTTAGCCAATTTGGACTCTGTTTTTCAAGAATATATACTCACATATGGACTGTAATTATACCTCTCATTTTAATTCTTTTAAATACCATACGCCTCTACAAAAAAAGAGAAAGATAAAGCTACTAAAAGCAAGCATTGGTTGTGTATGTGTACACCTGAGTCTTGAAATACAAGGACTTCGAAGTAATAATAGAGTGCTTTGCATTTGCATTGTGTACTTTCCTTTCTAAAGCACTTCACACAATTTAACTCATTGTATCTGATTACATATTTTATTAGCATATTATTTAATGCAGTATACAAAAACATAAAACTATTCTTTAAAATACTCGTTTCATTCTGCTTCTACATTAGCAGTCTCAATTCATCTATATTTTGATCAGTTATCTGCTATTCTTTCTTTTGAACATTTCATTTCAAAACCAGAATTAAGGAGTAATTGTAAATGTAGCATGCTTTTCTCCCTAGTTATTTCAAAGTTAATTTGTTGTCTTGATGGTATATTTTACTTTTTCTGGCATTTTCCTCACTGTAGTGTTAAAATAATTTTTAACTGGTTTTAAAATAATCAGTGTGGCTATTCTAAAGAGTCTTAATTGATTACTACCTTATTGCTCACAGCTCATTCTTCATCCTCTGTTACTAATTTTAAATCCTTTCCTTATACTCTGCCATTTGAAACTATAGATTTTCAATATTTTTTATACATTGACTCACCAAACCTCTCACCCTTTAGCAACAACCTCTTATGAGGTGATTTTGTGTCTGTCCTCTATTCCCTCACATTTTGACCTTTCATAAGGTTTTACCCTGAAACGTCATCTCTGTTTTGAGCAGCATTGACAATCCCTGCTACAAGATTGAATATTCCCTACAATGATTTCAATTGCTGCCTTTCAATTGTTTGGGCTTACTGTTCCATAAAGCAATAAAAAACTCTCTACACAAAGATATTCCACATCAAGTTGGTAGCAAGTAGACATAACTAACGTATAAAAGACAAAGGATTAAAGTTGCTTAATGGAATTGTCTGTTTCTAAGCAATCTCCTAAAATTTTCTGTTCTAAATCATCATCAACAAACATTTATTGAGCATCCTAATAAGAGTGTTCATTGATAAGCACACTATTTGCAAGTTTAGTTTATAAATCATTCTTAACACATATTTACATAAAATATAATAGCTGTCTTTTTTATTCACATCATGTTTTCTTTATTTCTTATTCACTCTAACCTTTATATTTTTATTGATTGTAAAAATTAATGTTTCACATCTATTTTATTCCTAAGAATTGTTATCTTTTGACATAATCACTGTGATTATGTTCTTACAGTAGTTATGAATAATGTACTCTATTCTGTAAACATATATTATTACCAGTGGGGGACAGAGGCAGACAGAGAAATATTGGCTAATAAGGACCAGAACTTAGACAAGAAGGGCTTGGTTATTATCTCAGAACCCATGGATGAAAAGATTGGATTAGAGGGGTCAGAACCTTGGCCAAAGTCTGTGCCATGGAAAGAGAAACCAACTTGACATCATTAGGCTTGGTGTCTCCACCCAAATCTCATCTTGAATTACAATCCCCATTATCCCCACCTGCCAAGGGAGAGACCAGGTGGAAGCAATTGAATGATGGGGGCGGTTTTCTCCATGCTGTTCTTATGATAGTGAGAGAGTTCTCACGAGATCTGATGGTTTTATAAGGTGTTCTTCCCTCCTTTACTCAGCACTTCGCCTTCCTGCCGTTTTCGTGAAGAAAATGCCTGGTTTCCTCTTTACCTTCTGCCATGAATGTTAAGTTTCCTGAGGTTTCCACAGCCATACTGAACTGTGAGTCAATTAAAACACTTTCTTTTGTAAATTACCCAGTCTCAAGGAGTTCTTTATAGCAGTGTGAAAATGGACTAATACAAGTTGAAACATTGATGTCAAGAATGAGCTAGTATCTTTGAAAGCACAGGCTCTTCATGCACTTTGTTTTCAAGGCCTGAATTGAGATAAGAGAATTGAAATAAAGTGTAAGTGGGACTAAAGTCACAGGCCAAGCACATAGGTGTGAGTTCTTTGAATTGAGGAACAGAGTCACATTCTCAGTAACATGGTGAAATAGTCACATCATCTCGCTCTGTTCCTCCCAGGACATGAATCATCCCTTTGTTCAGCATATTCACTTTGTATAAGCTACCAGTCAGTCAGTCATTTGGTAGCTATCTCAGTTATTAGCTCAACTGTTGAAGTATTGCATTACCTGTTTTCAATACTCTTATTTTACTTAACAGTGACTCCAAAGCACAAGAGCAGTGAAGCTGGCATATTGTTATAATTCTATTTTATTATTACTTTTGTCAATCTTATACTGTGCCTAATGTATACATTTTATTATAAGTACGCATGTATAAGCAAAAACATAGTATATATTGGGTCAGCACTATCCACCATTTCAGGCATCCACTAGGGGTCTTGGAATGTATCTCTAGAGGATAAGGGAAGACTATTGTAGTGATAAATTGAAAAAAAATCAATCTGGCTGGTAATCACGTTTTTTTTTTGTTTGTTTGTTTGTTTGTTTTAACAGAACATTAGTGATATTTGCATTGAGATATAATGTCAAGAGAAGAAAAGTTTCAAATCTTTTGGGTACATATCCACAAGTAGGATTGCTGACACACACAAGTCACACTTAGACTCGCAATAGCCCAAATCCTCTCCTGAGTGACTGCTGCTTTTTAGGAATGACATTCTAGCTCTACTTTGTTCCTCTTTCTCTCCTTAAATCACTTTCACTTCAAGTTTTTAAAATGTTTTACCATATCTACTAAGGACACTTCATTATAACTATCTTTGCTCTCCTTCTTGTTACATTGAGTTTCCTACACACAGCTCTTTCACTAGTTCCTTGAACTTTGCTGCATTTCTCCTGATGCCTCATAATTCATCTGTGAATGCTTCTACTTGCAATTTTTCTAGTTATATGTATGTGTAACCTGTATATGGTTTTGAGCTGTTTAGTAATCCCAGTAATAAAGTGTAGTAATCTGGTAAAGGAAGTAAGTACTTCTCACTCCTTGCTTTTATGAGTTGTGTATTGACTTTAACTCAGTCGGTTTTAAATAAAATCTCCTGAAGTCAAATAATTTTCTCCCAAGTATTTTCCCCAATTTACTTGTAATATTAATTCTTTTGGGCATTTATCCTAAATCATATAGCTCTAAAGCAGGGATGGCATATACTTGGCAATAAGGGATGCATGTCTCTTCCTACAACTACAGTTTTATAAAGCGCTTAAGAAAATCCAGTGGCCTCTTCCCTACTCAACAAACCCACATCCAATTCCCAGATGTCACAAAGTTCAGCACTTTTAAGTGTTTATTCTAATATTTACCTCTGTATTTAAATAATATGTTTTTACTTAGATTTGTTTGTAGATTTTGAGAATGAAGCTCTATTGAACACCTTCTCATGCACGCACATTCTCTTCTCCATCCCTCACGCTGTTATACCAATGTATGTGCTTATACCAATGCTGAGCATTTAACTTTTATGAGTGCATAATTTTTATTCATAACTAAGCCATATTCTTTACCATAATTGCACATCTTTTTTACATGTCTTTGTTTCTCATACAGTTAATATTGATCCTCTGTTTGGTTTGCTTAGTTTTTCATGAAAATATTACTAATATAGACCCAAACATTCTGCCCATAGGAATAAAATACCTTCCATCAATAAGTTTAAATACTTTTTACCAATCTTCAATTTCATTTTCTTATTCAGATACATCCTTCCCTAAGCTTCCTGTCCTCCTATATTTACTAGTTGCTCACTAAACCTCGTATACCACTGTCTTCTTGAGATCTCCCTTCCCTATGAGTCTAGGGCTTATTGCATTCTTCTTTCTTGAATACTCTGATTTTTATATCTTGATTAGTTTTTTCATTGCTAGATTATTTTCATAAGTTTACTTATGTTACTTGTGTACCCACAAGGAGGATAAGTTTGAGATTTGGCACAGCTGAACTCGTTACCTTCAGACTTGATTTACAGTTTCTAGTTCCCAGGTTGGAAATCGTATTTCCCTAGAGTTGCGAAGATATTATATGGCAAAGATATACACTTTGTTGTATGGCAAAAACATATACTGCTTCATTTTTCTGTTGACCTTCCTTACTAGTAGGGAACACCTGCCTGAGCTACAGTGATGTATGCAATTTCCACCTCTGGTCCTTAAAACCTCCACAGAAATTGCCCTCTTTTATTAAATTGCAGCCTAATTGTGATTAGTGAACTCTAAGGCCATAGGTGACAGCAGAAGTACTATATGAGAAGACCTAGGCTCCTCAAGTACTATCACAGATAGGTCTGAGTCATGCGCAATAATTAAAAATCATTTGGTGAGCCACTGGGATTTGAGAATTGCATGTTACAGAAATCAGTTTGTGCCCACTAATACACATATTCCACTGTTTTCTAGCTCCAAGATGTGCTGCTAAGACACCTAATGCTATTCCATTGCCTGATCCTTTGTGTATCACCTAATTAGTTTTCATTTTGTCCGTTGGTTCTATATGTATGGATATATTTATGTGTGTATGTGTAGACATATATATATATATATACACATATAAAGACATATATACACACACACGTGAGTGTGTATATATTTTTATTTCTTACGCTGGGCAATCTGTAGGTCATTTCGATTTGAAGACACATGTCCTTCAATTCTTGTGCTTTTTTATTAACTGGTTTGTTTCACATAGGTGATAGACTCTAGAATGATGTTTCTTTATCTTTTCTTTCCAATGTTACATCTCTTTGCTTTGTAGTTCTACATTCAGGGAGATGTCTTCAATTTGATCAGATTTAAGTTCTACTTTTTAAATTGCGTTTATTTGTATAATTATTACTTTTTAATGACAAAATTGTATATATTGTATGCAACAAGTTGTTTTGAAATAAGTACACATGGTAAAATGGCTAAATCCAGCTAATCAGCATATGTAATTAAAATCTCTCAACAGTTTTTGTATATACAATACATTGTTTTTAATTACAGTCATCAAAAGATGTACAAAAGATCTCTTGAAGTTTTTCTTTCCTACCTGAAATCTTGTATCCCTTGACCCATGCATCCTCATTCCCCTGCTTCCTCAAGCCCCTGGTAACTACATTTTACTTTCTACCTCTACAAGTTCAACTTTTGGACTCATATTGTTCATGTTTTCACAAATGAAAGGATTTTGTTCTTTTTTTCTTTAATAACTGAATAGTATTTTACTATGTATGTTTCTTGTACACTTAGGTAAATTCCATATCTTGGCTACCATAAATAGTGCTGCAATTAACATGACAGTTCAGACATCTCTTCAACATACTGATTTCAAATCTTTCGGGTACATATCCACAAGTAGGATTGCTGGATCATACAGTAATTCTATTTTTGTTTGTTTTTTAGGAACCCCTGTACTGTTTACCAAAATGACTGCATTAATTTACACTCCTACCAACAGTATACAAAGGTTCCCTTTTCTCTACATTCTTGCCAACACTTCGTCTTTTGATAAGAGCCACTATAACAGGTATTATGGTTTTAATTGCAATTGCCTGATGATCGGCGATGTTGAGCATTTTTTCATATATCTGTTAGTCTTTTGTATTTCTTCCTTTGAGAAATGTCTATGCTGGTTCCTTGCCCATTTTTAAATCAAATTACTTATGTTTTTGCTATTGAGTTTTTTAAAAAATATATTTTGAATATTAACCCCTTATCAGGTGAAAATATCTTCTTCCATTCTGTAAGTTGTCTCTTTACTCTGTTGATGGCTTACTTTTTCATGTAGTTTTTATTATTTCATTCATATTTTAAATTTTCAGTAATTATTTTCTTGTCTCTGAATTTTACTTTTCAAATAACCTCCTGTTCCTAGTTCATGATTTCAGTATTTCTTTTATTACTCTGAGTTTATTTTTTCAAAACCTGTTCATTTCACTTAGTATAAAAGCCAAATTGCTTACATTTTTCTGACAGCCTTGTAATATAGTATACTCTCTAGCCATCCTTTACCTCTCTGATCTTATCTACTGCATTTCTAGGTGCTCTGGCATTTTATTTGTACTGGTTTCCCTAATGCACTTTGGACCCAGCAGACACTTGCCATTTCCTCTTTCCCCAAATATCTACGTGACTTTCTCCCTCATCTGCATTAGGTCTTTATTCAAATGTCACATTCTCACAGATGCTCTATGAAACCTATTTAATATTCTGCCCCACCTTCCCAGTTTCCCTTCTGTTTTAGTTTTCTTCATTGCAGTTGTTATTTTTTACTGATTTATCTTATTTATTGTCTGATTATCCCCAGTAGAATAGATGTTCTATTAGAGTGGGCTTTTTAATTTTAACAGACAAATCCCCAATTCATAGAGCTTTCATGGAAAATATTGGCACTCAAATATTTTAAGGGATCTTGAAATCACATCTGCATCCAATGCACAGTAAAGAAAACCCTCTAAATTAAAACATAAAAGTTGTTTTGCTGAAAAACTTGCAAAATCTTAGGGATAACAAATAATCATTCTTGGAGACTCCTTCAACAGGTATAGCATGAATTATTTCCAACAGTAACATTTTCTGGGTCCAGTGTTTATTTATTTTGATTCCTGCATTTCAACATCAACTTTTTGCAATCACCTTCAGAAATACACATCTTTTGACCCAGAGTAGTACTTAGTCTTTGTTGTTTGGATGGTCAATATTGAGATCAGCAAAATATTGCTCTCTTTACTCTTGATTTTTTCCTTCCCATTACATACCTTTACTCATTAATTATTAAACTTTCTCCTTCTTTGTCTTACAGTTTTTTCTTATTTACTCAATCTGCATTGATAAATACTTACTGTTTTACAAGTTCTTATTCAGAAACTGTGAGGGAAGGGGAAGCGTGGAGATACAGAAACAGTCAAAGATATAATGTTCATTTCCTATCTATGTTCCTTTACTTGACTAGTTTAGAAAAACAAAAATCAAAAAACAAAAACAAATAATCTATCTTTTCCGTAAGTCTCTAAGGTAATTTCATTATATGATTGCTTTGCATGCTTCATTTTATTTACTAGTTTTATTAAAACTGTAGACAATTGAATTAAATATTTTCTTTTATATGTGTGCTGCAAAGTGTGCTGTTCTTTATCATACAATACTAATCCCTTATTATCTTTACACCTCAGATGTCAAATAGAACAAAACTGAAACATGTGCAAAAGTATTGTGGTGTCAGAGCAATGGTACATGTGTGGAACTGAGAGAAAAGGACCACTGTAGTAGGAACTGTGGTATTGCAACCCCAAACTCCTTTATCCAGTTTCTGAAAGTGCTGGCAGCAGAGAGCCTACAGCTGTCAGCCACTTTAGGGATTGCGTCACCTGTGGGAAACTATTTGCCCAAGGCCAAATCCTTTCCTTGGAAAGCCTATATCCAATGACTGATTAATGGATGACTTTGAAGGTTTGTCCAGCTCTATACCCAACTCAGGACATTTGTGAAGCACCATGGAGTGAGCAAAAGCTGCCATTGAGCCTGCCTCTTAGCTTGATTCCTCCCTCTGCCCAGTCCTACTCCCCTCCCATTCCTTCCATGATTGTCAACCCCAAGGACATTCTTTAGCGATTATTCTGCAGGCTAAATTTCCTGTCAGAGTGTGCTCCTTTTAACAACCAAACTACACCAGTTTTCATAAGATCTTGTGTCTTCTTTCTGCAAACATTTAACCATATGTTTGAAATGTGATATTTTAAAAATCACTTCATCATAAAGTAATTGTTTTTCAATCTTTTGTATTAATAATATAATTCATGGTCAGCAGTATTGTTTTATGTTGTTTGTATAAGGTAATATGTTGTTTCCAAAAATGTTTCTAAAAAGCATTCTGGCCAAGTGTGATGGCTCACGCCTGTAATCCTAGCACTTTGGGAGGCTGAGGCGGACAGATCATGAGGTCAGGAGTTTGAGACCAACCTGATCAACATGGTGAAACCCTGTCTCTAATAAAAACACAACAATTAGCAGGGCGTGGTGGCATGTGTCTGTAGTCCCAGCTACTCGAGAGGCTGAGGCAGGAGAATCACTTGAACCTGGGAGGTTGAGGTTGCAGTGAGCTGAGATCATGTCACTACACTCCAGTCTCGCAGACAGAGCGAGACTCTGTCTCAAAAAAGAAAAAAAGAAAAAAGTTCTTTATCTCATTTATCTCCATTCAATAATTAGTGAAGACTAGCAAAATACTAGATGCTATGGATACTGAAGTCAACAGCTGGCTCTGTTCTGAAGAAGTTTATAATCCTGTGGAATTAGACTAATAAGTAAATCAAAAATTGTAATAATAAAATGCAACATAGAAATACACAGAAGTCTTCAGAAACATTCAGGTGTGAGATATAACATCAACTGAGAAGTTGGAGGTATGTCAGGGAAAGCTTCCATGAGGAAGAGATGCTGAATTTAAATACTGAAGCATTAGAAATATTAGGCATATTTCATTACTCAGGTTAGGTTAGGCTGTGCTGTGGTATAAATAAAGTGGACCAGGACCCTAAAGGTGTACTTCTTTCTCGTGCTACATTATGATGCAGAATGATGGCTCTTCAGGGTAACTACCCTTTCAAGAGTCTTGGTTCCTTCAAGGTCCATTATCTTGGCTTCATCATCTCAGATTCCTTTTAGTCCAGATGTACAAATGAGGGAGAGTAAGCTTGACAGATGGAACAATATGTTTTCACCTAACTCTGAATGTTTTGTACATCATTTTGACCACAGTTTTTTATCCAGACTACTTAAACGATTCTATCCTCATGCAAGGGAGCCTGTGAAATATTTATAAGGAAAAGGAAATGGAATTTATGGAGTGAATAGAAAGCCTCTGAAACAGAAGTGTTAAAGTACTTCAGATGGAAGGAAAAGCAAGCATAAATACACATTGTTAAGAGACAGCATGGCACATATAGCATAAGATGAGATAAGGTGGGGTACAGGATGAGGGCAAAGAGGTCATTGAGAATCACATTATAAAGGGGATTGTATGGCATAGTAAATAATTTTTCCCTTACCTGAGACATAGAATTGTTATTATCATGTTTTAAGCAAGAGAGTGATATGATTAGAATTCTTGTTATAGAATTGCTTTAGACTTTGCAGAGAACAGAATGGGGGAAGAAGGCAGAACAGGGCAAAAAGTTTGCAGACAGGGAGGTTAATAAGAGTATATAATATGATTTCTGTGAGATGTAAATGTTGTTCCGTGATATTAACTATGTAACTGAATATTTATTTTTTAAGCACTCTAAGTGCTCCTATAATTTGTAGTCTACACAAAGAAATTATGTAGAGCTTCTTTATCATACCAATTTATGATTTATCTCTTTGGAATAATTTGTTTCATACTGAACTCTTATAAATAAGGCTTAAGTTCAGCTTTACAAAATAGAATCTTTTTTTTTTTTTCATTATACTTTAAGTTCTAGGGTACATGTGCATAACGTGCAGGTTTGTTACATATGTATACTTGTGCCATGTTGGTGTGCTGCATCCATCAACTCT
>NW_012115344.1:5190801-5197305 GCF_000951035.1 Colobus angolensis palliatus | reverse complement strand
ATGACCCCAGTACCTCAGTTGAAAATGCAGAAATCACCAGTCTTCTGTGTCCTTCGCACTGGGAGTTGGAGACTGGAGCTGTTCCTATTCGGCCATCTTGTTCCACCCCACAAAATAGAATCTTAAGCAAGAATGATTTAAATAATATACATGTACGTTTCTCCCTAATATGAAATAATTCTGTAGATTATTATAGCACTGGACTGATGGTTTTATGGGAACTGGGAGCCTGGGATTCTTTCTAACACACTGCATTGCCATCATGGTCCCAAATGACTGTTAAAGCTTCAGTCATTGCATCTGTGTTTCAAGTAACAGAAAATTAAACAAGGATTGTAAAAGGGTGCCATACCTTGGATATCTAACTCCCCCAAATTTCATTTGATCTCCAGTGTTGGAGGTGGGTCTTAATGGGAGGTGCCTGGGTCATTGGTGCTGTCCTCACAGTAATGAATGAGTTCTCATTGTATTAATTCCTTCATGAACAGGTGGTTATAAAGAGATGGGTGCCCTCCTGCATTCTCTCTTGCCTTTTCTCTCACCATGTATGTCTGCCCACATTGGCTTCCCTTCCCCTTCTGCCATGAATGGAAGCAGCCTGAGGCCTTCACCAGAGGCAGATGCTGGTGTCTTGCTTCTTGTACAGCCTACAGAACCATGAGCCACATAAATCTCTTCTCTTTATAGATTCCCAGGCCCAGGCATTCCTTTGTAGCAGCACCAATGGACCAAGAAAAAGGGTATGCCTCCATCTTTGCAAGAAGACTTCTTGGAAGTTCTGTATTACTTATCTACCTGTACCTCAGTGACCAGACTTACTCACATGACCACACCTAGTTGAAACAGAAGTTGTTTCTTTACTTGTGTGGCAATGTGCTCAGCTAAAATAAAAATTATATTAATTTGTTAGGTAATTCGAAAAAGGATATTTGCTAAGCAACCAGATGTCTCTGCCACTACCTTTTCAATTAGCTACCATTACCCTTTTAAGTTTATTTTATTTACTACCCCATTTTAGTGTTTCTTTATGAAGATTCAGATCCCCATTTATTGCTTTACTAGGAAATGTAATTCTAGGAAAGAATTCATTCTCCTGGCCTTCCATGTGGTGAGCTTTCTTTACAAGACCTCTGTTTACACCATTCCCACTGTTCAGGTAAGGAATAAATTGCTAATTGGTGGTTGACAAAGTATGATATTCATTATCCAGGTTTCTTTTCTTGGATAGAGGTAATCTAAAAATAAAATAAAAACCTGTGAGATTAATTTTCATTTCTCTCCTCTGTGCTTGTGATCAGTATGAGGCAAGGATCTTGTGTGAGTCTGTTCTTCAAACCTTCAGTGAGATATCTTATGATCTAGGCTTACAGATGGGAACATTTGAAAACACATTTGGGCACAGATTTAAAGCCACAGTCTAATCATTTTTATATTACAGTTGATGCTCATCTTTTGATGTTTTGTTTCTGGATTTTAGTTTTCAATGGGTCACAAGTTAAGGAAGGTAATATGCACATGGTGCCTAATTCCCCATTATTCTGGAGATTCTGACCAGAGATTCCAAAAACAAAGCTTATAGGAGTCAGGTCAAGAATGTGATGAATAGAGCTACCCCATGAAAGAGGACAGACAAACTTAAGAGTCATAATAAGAGGAGGTGCCTTCTCAGCTCTAGTCAATGATTATCAGGTAGAAGTTCTGATTTGTGATTATGCAATTTTTCAGTTTTGGGGGAGAAACTAGAAATGTAGATTTTCATATTAAATTACCTGGTTTTGTAAAATATTCATCAAATTTAACAATCAAAGAAATACTGTGTGAACAAAACAAAACCTGTCTGTAGAGTCCCAAGATAACAGTTTATTCTAAAAGCCTATCATTATGTAAAAATCCCACAGTGTTTGTTCAGGCAGGGTAGGTTATTATTTTTCTAGTACAAGGAGTTCACATGATTGTGACTAGGCATTTTAGAATGGGGAAGAAAATATGACTTTAGAGAGAAAGTCCCCTAGCAATATGAAAATATCCATGGCTAAAAGTAAGGACTACTCAATGCAGTCTGTGTTTAAAGAAACACACTGGTTGGAAAGAAAATTTGCATTTGACATTTTTTTCTTTTGATGATATTTCCCGCACCCCCTTGTTTGGTAGTAGTGACTGAATTTTATATAATTATAACTAAGAAAATGATAATGTTTAAAAACTTTGTCAAAAGCTTATTTACCACAGATAGGAAGTAGGAAAGAGGTAATACAAATATTCCTACAGATGAAGCAGCTAGCCTTGTTTCAGAGGCATAGTAGGGCTTTAAAAATGGAAACCAGCTAAGGCATTGTCATAGGAAACATTGCTAAGACTCTGCTCTGGTGTGGACAACTCACAGGAGAAAACAAAACAAAACAATTTTTGGCATATCCTCTCTCTCATACTCTCTCTTCTTCTTTCTAGCAGAGAGAGTATATTTAAAAGAGTCATTGCATATTTTTTAAAATTTCACCACACATTCATGCATCAATGTCTTTTTTTTTTAAATCCAACTGTAGAACTCAGGGCTAAGTGTATTTTTTCAAATAATGGAGGTCAGGGATAAGCCATAGGGGTTGCAGCCCTGCTCTGGGAGGAATGCTCACATTTCATTACCTGGTAATTTCCAGTTAGTGAGGTACCAAATCCAAAATTTTATATAAAATCTACAATATTAATTTTACCTTATTTCTCCAATTTTATCTCTTTTTTATGTTATATAAAATGTTCAACTCTGGCATGTAGAAAAATAAAAAAATTAAGTATGTGAGAATCAGTCTATGGAACATAGAATTAAATAGAAGCATAATCATTTTAGTATTACTTGTATAGAAAGTGAATATTATTCCAGAACCAAATATTTTATTATTGCTTATTATATTAAGTCCATTACATCATTGCTGATACATTTATTTTTTAATATTTAGCTAATTCAATCAGATCCAATGATGAAAGTACTGTCAACAAATATGTAACATTTCCTTTTGTTATTCCTATTTCATTAATGGGCATTTACCTTTGACTTAGTCTTATTTCTAAATCTTAAGAAAGGCATAGGAGCAATGAAGCTTACCACTATTATATTTTTAAGATCATTCTGCTGTTTTGCTCTGTGTGTCACTTGACAGTTCAACAACAATTAGACATTTAATAATTGAAAAGCTTGTTTATGTTGGAAAAAAGTAAAGAGTTCTATTCTTATCTTGGACAGCACATTTATGCACACACCTTTTTGAGATATGGTATATTGAGGGAATTTATGTGCCCTATTCTATAATACAAGTAGTAAGGTCAATTTCACTGTAAGGTACAACCTTGCAACACAGTTTCTGGGGGCTTGTTGACATTTCTTAAGCAGGGAGTCATTAATATACCCCACTGGTCCTTATTCCCAGCAGTCAGGACTGCCACATTCAGCAGCTCACAAGAGATTTAGGGTAGATGATCTAATAATTTAACCCTGGTTTTGCACACAGGCACATCAGGGAAGATCTTAAGATCTTCAGGTTCTGCATCTTGCCACCCTTCAGAACTTTCTTACGACATGAGCAGTATGACTGACCTGTGAGTTGACAATTTGCTGAACATTTTTCACAACTACTTCTTCAGCCTGGGCTGCTGTCTTCTGGGTGACATGTTTATATCTTCTTGGCCTGCCCCTCTCTTCTCAGACCCCTACCCAAAGTTCCAATATTCCTCATCTCTGTCAGATAACCATTTCCCAACTTCCCACCATTTGTCTTGACTCCATAAAATTTCAGCGTGGGTATGTAAGACATAGAGGTTATTAAATAGGGTCCCGTGAGGCATAATCCATGTTTGGAAATTGATTACGTTTGCCCTTCTAGGTTGCCTCTGCAATGTTCTCATGTTGCCTCACTCTGTAAGAATTCATATGGTTTCACTGTTATTTTTCCCTGAAACTTCAGGTAAAAGTAGTCTAATGTAAGATGAGTTTCTGTAGGAAACCCCAAGGAAGGTTTTAGAAATTAGATTACTTACTCATTTCCATGACCTAGGGACTATCCAATAGAAATATATTACAAGCCACACACATAATTTTAAGTTTTCTAGCAGCCACATTAAAAATAGTGAAAACATATAGAACAAACTTGATACATTTTGTTTCAGTGCATGCATAAAATTTATGATTTCAACATGTAATCAGTATTAAATGTATTAATAATATATTTTAAATATCTTCATAATAAATATCTAAAGCCAAATGTGTATTCTACACTTACAGGAAACCTCAATTTGAATAACAATTTTTGTCAGAAAAATTTGATCTGTGTCTAGATTTTATAACCTTTACATTTAAAAAGTTAGGTTCCATTAACTAAGTTGTACCAAGCATATCGGAAAATTTTCCAATAACTAAAATGTATACCAAAAACTCAGTTTCTTTTCAGTATTTTAGGTTATGAGCTGATAACATTTAACTATAAATATGGATAAAATATATCAAAATATAAATTTGGCAGTGTCACATAATCATGTAAGCTAAGAACTGTACTTTTTATTATTCTTTCTTTTTTTAGCTTTTATTTTAGGTTCAGCAGTACATGTGCAGTTTTGTTACCTATATTTGTTACATAGGTAAATTGCATGTGACAGGGGTTTGGTGTACAGATTATTTAGCTTCCAGGTAGTAAGCATAGTACCTGATAGGTAGCTTTTCAGTCTTTACCCTCCTCCCACCCTCCACCCTTAAGTAGGCCCTGGTGACTGTTTTTTTCTTCCTTGTGTCCATATGTATTCTGCTACACTCTCACTTATAAGTGAGAACATGCAGTATTTGGTTTTCTGCTCCTCCATTAGCTGGCTTAGGATCATGGCCTCCTGCTCTATCCATGTTGCTGCAAAGAATGTGATCTCATTCTTTTTTATGGCTGCATAGTATTCCATAGTGTATATGCATTACATTTTTTCTTTTTAGTTTTTTATTTAAATTCTGGGGTACATGCGCAGGACGTGCATGTTCATTACATACTGCCATAGTGGTTTCCTGAACCTATCAACCTCTCACCTAGCATATTTTCTTTATCCAGACTAACATTGATGGACATTTCGGTTGATTCCATGTCTTTGCTATTGTGAATGGTGTTGTGATAAACATATGCATGCATGTGTCTTTACGGGGGAATGATTTACATTCCTTTGGGTATATCCCCAATAATAGCATTGCTAAGTGAAACGGTACTTCTATTTCAAGTTCTTTGAAAAATCGCCAAACTGCTTTCCACAGTGACTGACCTAATTTACATTTCTACCAGTAGTGTATAAACATTCCCTTTTCCCTGCAACTTTACCAGCATCTGTTGTTTCTTGACTTTTTAATAATATCCATTCTAACTGGTATCAGCATCTCATTGTGGTTTGGATTTTCATTTCTCTAATGTTTAGTGATGTTGAACATTTTTTCATATGTTTGTTGGCCACCTGTATGTCTTTTTTTTGAAAAGTGTCTGTTCATGTTCTTGGACATTTTTAATGAGGTCATTTATTTTTTGATTGTTGCATCACATTAATTATAGATTCTGGATATTTCACCTTTGCTGGATGCATAGCTTGTGAATATTTTCTACCATTCTGTAGGTTGTCCTCTTAGTGTTGAACTCTTTAGTTTAATTAGATCCTACTTGTTACTATTTCTTTGTTGCAATTGCTTTTTGGGATGTAGCCAAAAATTCTTTTCTGTGGTCACTGTAAAAAAGGATATTTTCTAAGTTTTCCTCTAGGATTTTTCTAGATTGATGTCTTACATTTAAATTTTTGATATATTTTTATTTCTCCTTCACTTATAAAGCTTAGTTTTGCAGGATATGAAATCCTTTATCAAAATTTCTTTTATTTAAGGATGTTTAAAATAGGCCCCCAATCTCTTCTAGCCTGTGAGGTTTTCTGCTGAGAGGTCCACTGCTAGCCTGATGGGTTTCCCTCTGTACATGACCTGACCCTTCTCTCTTATTACCTTTGTAATTTTTTTTCTTATGCACTGACCTGCATGAATCTGAGAAGTACACATCTTGGGGATAGTTGTCTTGTATGCTATCTAGCTGAGGTTCTCTGTATGTTTTGAATTTACATGTCATCCTCTAGTGAGATTGGGGAAATTTTTGTGGGCTATATCCCCAAATATATTTTTCAACTTGCTTATACTCTTTCTTTTTTTCTCAGAAATGCCAATAAGTGATATATTTGGTATCTTTACATAATCCTATATTTCTCAGAGGTTTTGCTCATCTTTAAAAATTCTTTTGTTGTTTATTTTTGTCTGCCTGAGTTAATTCAAAGAACTAGTCTTTGAGGTCTGAGTTTATTTTCTCAGCTTGTTCTATTTTCCTATTAATACTTCCGGTTGTATTATTAAATTCTTGTATTGAATTTTTAGCTCTAGAGATTTAGTTCTTTTTTATTTTATTTATTTTTTTTATTATACTTTAAGTTCTAGGGTACATGTGCATAACGTGCAGGTTT
>NW_012115344.1:5178337-5185826 GCF_000951035.1 Colobus angolensis palliatus | reverse complement strand
GTACCTCAGTTCAAAATGCAGAAATCACCGGTCTTCTGTGTCCTTCGCGCTGGGAGTTGGAGACTGGAGCTGTTCCTATTCGGCCATCTTGCTCCGCCCAACCCAGTTCTTTTTTAAAATAATGATTTCATCTTTCAGCCCTCGAATTATTTTACTGGATTCCTTAGATTGGCTTTGAAATTTCTCTTGAATCTCAGTGAGCTTCCTTACCATTCAGATGATAAATTATTTGTGATTTCAGTCATTTCAAATTGGTTAGGAATCACTGTTGAGGAGCTAGCAGACTTGTTTGGACGTAAGGACACATTCTGGTCTTTTGAATTGCCGGAGTTCTTGCACTGATTCTTTCTCATCTGGGAGGGCTGCTCCTTTAATTGTGGTGTAAGTGGAACCAATCAGTTGACTTTGTTTCTAGATGTTTTCAGAGGGCCAAGGCTATGTACAGGGTCTTTATTTTTGTTGAATTATTGCCCTTGGTTTCACAGAGGGGTATAGTAGCAAAGTATTTTTGGTGTTCTAGTTCAGGCTGTGATCCAGCAGATGACACTTAAGAGTAATGGCTGGCAGAGAGGCTCTTAGCTGGCAGCTCCTTTGTATTTCCTCACATTCACAACAATATTCTGTGATGTGGGGCAGAGAGAGGTGATCCCCTCACCAGGTCCACTCATGGGCCTCTGAGAAGTCCCTTCCAATCACTGACACTGCAACTGCATTTCTTTTGTTAGTTGTTCAAGGCCATGGGGCTCCCTTGGGCAGAGGCCTCCACAGGGAGATAGGCTACATGCTTTCCAGACTGGCCCTGCAGAAGGAGGCACACCTTTCCCCCATGCTGGCCTACAAACCCATGCACCTCCCCCCTCTCAGTGCTCTGAGAGTGTGGGCTCCTCCGTTGCTTGTGTGCTAGCCACATATCTCAGCTCAGCACTCCTGAGTTCCGTGCCACAGCCTTGGGGTGTCTGGACTGGCTGCTGGTCCCATCCTCCAGACCCTTAGGGTTGGGTTCCAGGTGAGTTAGGAGACCTAAAGTACTCTCAGGCTGCCAGGAATGTGCAGAAGTAGAGCAAAGCACCCAGACTAAGAAGACAAGACTGCACTGTGCACATGTTCTTTCTGAATGGCAAGTCAGGGGCTCTGGGAGGAGCTGGCAAGCAAGAGGGCCTGCAGAACAGATGAATCTTGGCTCCCCATTGGCTAAAGCCCTGTCTCTGCCTATTTACCAGGCAGATTCCCCTGCCATCTCAAACATTCATGGGAGATACGGTATATTAGTCTATTCTCACATTGCTCTAAAGACCGGCTAATTTATAAATAATATAGGTTTAATTGACTCAAGTTTCACAAGCTGTATGGAAAGCATGGCTGGGGAGGCCTCAGAAAACTTACAATCATGGCTGAAGGCCGAAGGGGAAGCAAGCACCTTCTTCACATGGCAGAGAGGGACAGAGAGGAGGGAGGAGCTACATACTTGTAAAGAATGAGATCTTACGAGAACTCTATTATCAGGCAGCACTAGGAGAATGGTGCTAAACCATTAGAAACCACCCCTATGATCCAATCACCTTCCACCAGGCCCCACCTTCAACACCTGGTATCAAAATTCAACATGAGATTTGGGTGGGGACACAGAGCCAAATCATATCACATGGGTTCTCCTGTAGCTGGGATCCTAGAGGTCTGTGTGAGGGTGAGCAGTCCTACAATCCATTCACTGACTCCTTCACCCAGGAGCTGTTCAGGGCTGGGGACTAGTCCTGCCATTTAGGTACCCCGGGCAGAGTTTCCAGCTTTCTCCTTCATCCTCAGTGACTGCATTATATCTATATGCACTCTCAGCATTTTCTTTCTGTTTATTTTTCTCTGCCTGAGTTAATTCAAGGAACTAGTCTTTGAGAACTAGAACTAACTATGTTGGCTTGCTAGAAACTTTGGTATCTCACAGTAGGAGTAATGCTTCCCAGCTATGCCTAGTCAGCCATCTTGTTCTCCCTTTTATTATTTTTCTAACGAGTATTTAAGACATTTCATAGTTGGCCAAAATAACAAGCTTACATTCTATATAATTCATTAATATTTTGGAAGGGTTTTTAATTTAGATTTTAGTCCACAAATTTAATTAACTAATTTTTGACAGCTGAGAAGAAACTTCTTGTATTCACTATATATGTACAGAGAAATATTTTTAAATAAAACAACTAAGATATAATTAACATAATAAAATACATATATTTAAAGTATACAGATTTTAAAAACTGTGAAATACACAGATACCCATGGAACCATCACTATTATCAAGATAATGAATGTATTCATCACTCCAGGAAGTGCCTTTTTATAATATTTTTTCTTCCCATATCATTTCCCACTTCCACTCCTAGGTAACCATTGATTTGCTTTCTGTCAAAAAACTTAGAAAACAAGCAAGTTTTATCTCTATAGAGCTAACAATTTCTCTATAGTAAATATTTTGTGCTGTGGAGCGCATATGCTACTCAACTCTGCAGCTGTAACATAAAAGCAGCCATAGAAAGTACATAAATTAATAGACACACTATGTTCTAATGAAATTTTATTTACAAAATAAGGTAGCCACACAGATTTGGCTCTCTGGGACAGAGTTTGCCAAGCCCTGCTGTAGATTTTAATTTATAAAAATTTTTGTAAATGGAATCATGAAGTATGTTCTCATCTTTTAGTCTGGACTTTTTCACTCAGAGGTTGTTTTTGTGGCTTGTCTTTTATTTATTTTAATTGTGTCTTCCAAAGAGCAGAAGTTTTAAATTTTGATAACATCAATTTATCCACATGTCATTTTATGGATGTCCCCTTTGCTTTCATATCTGAGAAATATTTGTCTAATTCAAGGTCACAAAGAATGTCTTCTATATTTTCTTCTAGAGTTTTTATAGTTTTAGGTTATACATCTAAGTTTATACTACATCTTAAGTTAATTTACTTACATATCGATATTCATATATGGATTCTTCACTCAATAGCCTTTGAATGTTTGTTGAAAATCACTTGTCCTTATATGTGTAGGTCAATTTCCGTAATCAATTTTCTCTTCCATTGATCTATTTGTCTATCTTTATGTCAATACCATACTATCTTGATCACTATATCTATATCATAAATTAGACTCAATTTTTTTCTACAGTTGTGACTATTCCAAGTTCTTTGCATTTTCATATGAATTTAAGAAGTAGTTGATAAATATGCATAGAAAAGTTCACAGGGATTTTGATTAGGATTATATTGAATCTGTAGATCAATTTAGAGAAAATTAGTACCTTAAAAACATTGAGTCCTTCAAGCCATAAACACCTGTACCACTCAATTTATTTAGGTCTTCTATAGTTTATCTCAGTAATTGTTTTTAGGTTAAATGTATAGCTTTTGTACACTTTTTATCACAATTTTGTTTGGTTCATATTTTAAATACTATTATACAAGGTATGTGTGCCTCTTTCTCTGCCTTTCTTTCTCTCTCTGTGTTATTCAACCTCTCTCCCCCTCTCTTGCTTCTCTCCTTTGTTCTGGAAGAATCAAGCTCATTTCCATTGATGGCAAGGATTTGTTGTCTCTGGCAGAGTCAGTGAGTAATTGAGGCCTGACCATATTTATGTGAGTGAACTTAGAAAAAGTGGTTCTTCCCCCAGTCCAGAATAGTTATGGTCCTGATGCCTGGTGTAGTAATATGTGCCTATAGTCCCAGCTACTGGAGAAACTGAGGAAGGAGGATCCCTTCAGCCTAGGAGTTGTAAGCCAATCTGGGCAACATAGCAAGATCCTGTTCTTAAAAAAAAAATCTTATGCATTCTAAGAAGAAGAATGACTATTTATAATCCACTAATTTTGGGAATAACTTGTTACATAGCAATAGAGGCCTACTACAGTGGTTTATATTTACATAAGTATCACTATAATGCATACTATCTACATAACATATTCAAATAAACAAATTACAATGTGAAATTGATGTACATAAATAATCATTTGAATTGAATCAGTCAGTTGATACCAACTAGATAATCTGTGTATGTGTAATACCAGAAATATTTGGTTATATTTGACACCAGAAATTACACATGCACTTAGCATTTATTACTATACAACAATATCATCTTACAGTATGTGAAGAATAGTTCAACCAAAATAGAAAAGCTGTGTTTAATGTTAAAATATTTTGCACTGCTTTCATTTTAAAATGTAAATTAAAATTAATAAAATAAAATTAATAAATCAGTTGATCTGTCTCCAGTTCCACATTTCAATTGGTCAACTGCCACATGTACTTAGTGGTGATCAAGGTACTAAACATGATAGATTTAGTATGTGTTATGCTAGGTTAAACTATCTAATTCATAGGTGGTTAGATATATAGATATGGTTATTTTAATATCTCATAGAAATTAAAGAAAGATTCAGAGACTAACATCACATTTCCCTCTTATTCCATATTATTATGCATTAATTAAATCAGCTACTACTCTATTGTGTATATTTGTGTGATAATAAACTACAGTGTCTGCCTCATACAGTAAAAAAGAGCTTCAAATTCTTGTCAACTACAAAAAAGGCAAAGTGGTCAAGGCTAAGGAGGCTTCAAGACAGTGATGGACAGATGCAATTTTCAAGAATTTTCCTGTTTGGAAAGAACACAGGCAGATGTTATAGGGCTCACAAAGGCTAATATTCCATGGTAAAAAGACAATTTGTCTTATTCCTCATGTTCTGCATTGCTCTTTCTGAACAAGGATTTTTTGCACAGGTTATGTGTCTCTCTTGTTCAGGTCAGACTTTAGAGTGCTTGTGGCATTAATTTAATAGTGAGAGAACATGCTGGAATTCTCTAATGCTATTCACCTCTAGAAAAAAGGCAATGCCTCACGGTTTAGTTCCCTTATGGCACTGTCTTATTTGGTCAGATAGTCATTGTATAAAGAATACGTTGACACTTTTTGATGTGGAAGCTGTCAAGGTAGTCTGTTTGGGTCATATCCGCCTGGGAAGCATTAAGTTAAATGTTGCACAATTATTAAACATTTTTAGGACATAGAGGTTTTTTTCTTTTTTCTTTAGCTGTAGAAATTTTAATCAAAATCACACCAGCATTTCTTTTTAATTTTAGGTGCATAAATACAGGTAAAATTCTGTGTTTATGGAAACAAATCTGTATGGATTTGAATATACAATATGACATGGAAGTGCAAAATTATGAATTTTTTTATTTATCTGAATACAACTTGCGGATGAAATCTCCCATTATGATTTAATATTTAGAAATTCAGAACTTAGTCACTACCCAGCTCAAAAACTAATCTATCTTAAATTAATTTAGAAAATTAAGTGTTTCCTGCATCTACCTTTTGTAAAAATAGATTTGGGTGCACAAGAGCAGATTTCTTACATGCACATATTGCATAGTGGTGAAGTCTGGGCTTTTTAGCCATTACCCAGATAGTGAACGTTGTACCCAATAGGCAATTTTTCAACTTTTACCTGATTCCCACTCTCTCACTTTTGTAGTCTCCAATGTCTGTTACTCCACTGTGTATGTCCATGTATACACATATTTAGGTTACACTTATAATTAAAAGCATGCAGCTTTGTCTTTCTATTTCTGAGCATTTTTGCATAGGATAATGGCCTCCAATTCCATCCATATTCTTGCAAAAGACATGCTTTCATTATTTTTTATAGCTGAGTAATATTCCATGGCATATATATATACCACACTTTTTTAGCCAGTCAACCATTGATACTTAGGTTGATTCCATACCTTTGCAATTGTGAATATTGCAACAATAAGCATACTAGCACAGGTATCTTTTTGATGTAATGATTTCTTTCCCTTTGGATATATACCTGGTAATGAGATTGCTGGATCAAATGGTATTTCTGTTTTAAGTTTTGCATAAACACTGTACTAACTTACATTCCCACCAACGGTGTGTAAGTGTTCCCCTTTCTCCACTTCATCACCTGTATCTGTCATTTTTTCTTTTTTTTTTTTTTTGACTTTTTACTAATAGCCATTCTGACTGGTGTAAGATGGATCTCATTGTGTTTTTTTATGTGTAGATATATTTATTCACTTGGAGGCTATAATACATCAAGTGAGTGGATTAGTAGCATGGTAACTAGAGTCACATAAAAGGTATGCATTAGGCCGGGCGCGGTGGCTCAAGCCTGTAATCCCAGCACTTTGGGAGGCCGAGACGGGTGGACCACGAGGTCGAGGTCAGGAGATCGAGACCATCCTGGCTAACACAGTGAAACCCCGTCTCTACTAAAAAATACAAAAAACTAGCCGGGCAAGGTGGCGGGCGCCTGTAGTCCCAGCTACACGGGAGGCTGAGGCAGGAGAATGGCGTGAACCCGGGAGGCGGAGCTTGCAGTGAGCTGAGATCCGGCCACTGCACTCCAGCCTGGGCGATAGAGTGAGACTCCGTCTCAAAAAAAAAAAAAAAAAAAAAAAAAAAAAGGTATGCATTAAATTGGAAAATAATTGAAAAACATGTATTATGCAGTTCTTATTATGATCCTTTCATTATTTACTCCAAGATTTGTTGTATCATTTTAGACCAGAAATTTCCATTTACTTTTATTATTATTATTATTATTAAGACAGTCTTACTCTCATGATCTCGGCTCACTGCAACCTCCACCTCCCGGGTTCAAGTGATTCTTCTGCCTCAGCCTCCTTCAGTAGCTGAGATTATAGGTGCCCACAACCACACCCAGCTAATTTATTTATTTATTTATTATTATTATTTTTTAGTAGAGACAGGGTTTCACTATGTTGGCCAGGCTGGTCTCGAACTCCGGACCTCAAGTGATCTGCCCACCTCAGCCTGCCAAAATACTGGGACTACAGGCATGAGCCACAGCACCGGGCCCTATTGTCTTTTTTATTAGTGAAGTTTTAAATATTTATTTTTTGTGATTACACAGTAAGTGTGTATATTTCTAAGGTACGTGAGATATTTTGATATAGACATGCAATGTATGGTAATTACATCAGGGTAAATGGGGTAGCCATCACCTCAAGCATGTTTTCTTTGTATTATGAAGGATCCAATTATACTCTTAGTTACTTTAAAATCTACAACGTATTACTGATTATAGTCACTCTGTTGTGCAATTAAACACTAGATCTTATTCATTCTTTCTATTTTCTTTCACCCATTAACCAATCCCACTTCCCTCCAACTCCCACCATTACTCTCCCCAGCCTCTGGTAACCATCCCTCCACCCTATCTCCATGAGTTCAAATGATTTAATTTTTTAGCTCCCACAAATAAGTGAGAACATTCAAAGTTTGTCTTTTTGTGCCTGGATTATTTCACTTAAAATAATGATCGCCAGGCCAGGCGCGGTGGCTCAAGCCTGTAATCCCAGCACTGTGGGAGGCCGAGACGGGCGGATCACGAGGTCAGGAAATCGAGACCATCCTGGCTAACACAGTGAAACCCCGTCTCTACTAAA
>NW_012115344.1:5170140-5174937 GCF_000951035.1 Colobus angolensis palliatus | reverse complement strand
AGTACAAATTCCTTCTTTGTACTGCTTTTGCTTTATCCCACAGGTTTTGGTATGTTGTGTTTCCATTATTATTTATTTCAAGAATTTTTTTCAATTTCCTTCTTAATTTCTTTATTGACTCACAGGTCATTCAGAGGTATATTGTGTAATTTTCATGTGTCTGTATAGTTTCCAAAATTCCTTTTTTTTTTTTTTCAAGATGGAGTGCCACTCTATTGCCCAGGCTGGAGTGCAGTGGCACAATCTCAGCACACTGCAACCTCCGCCCCTGGGTTCAAATAATTCTGCCTCAGCCTCCCGAGTAGCTGGGATTATAAGCACCTGCCACCACGCCTGGCTAGTTTTTGTATTTTTAGTAGAGAGCGGATTTCACCATCTTGACCAGGCTGGTCTTGAACTCCTGGCATCATGGTCCACTTGCCTCAGCCTCTCAAAATGCTGGGATTACAGGCATGAGTCAGTGTGCCCGGCTCCTCTTCTTTTTGAGTTCCAGTTTTATTCTACTCTGGTCAGAGAAGATGCTTGACATTGTTTCAGCTTTTTAGAATGTTTTGTTTTTTTGTTTTTGTTTTTGGACCTCCTTTGAGGGTGTAACTGTTGCATATGTTAAGTAGGGTCCTTCATCTTTTCTTCTTTGTATTTTTAGGGGCCAAAGCTGTGTATGAATTCCTTGGTTATAGATAGCCTTAGTGTAATGTTTTTCTCAAATGTTGTTTGTTTGTATGTTGTAGTAGCAGTGTACTATGCATATGAACAGCCTTTTTGTCTCCTGAAGAGACAGAGAGGGAAGGTAGTGGTGTCTGGAGGCTTATCTACTTCCCCAGCACTGTGCACTTCTGTTAGAAGCCTCCTGAAGTTCAACTTATAGGCCTGTAGGTGGAACTTGCAAGTAAGAGCCAGCCAAATGCTGTACAAGGGTATCAGCAGATGTTGTAATGGGCCATGTAGGTTTACCTCTCAGCCAGTAGGTGGCGCTTGCAGGAGAGAGACAGCTGTGATGGTAGCAGTGGGAAGGGTGGATGTTTCTTGTATGACAGAGTGGGAAGAGGGGTGGCCGAGAATCCTCAGCCTAGCAAGTGGCAGTGGAACCTACTCAGCTCCCACACCCTGACTTCAGCAGTGTTTTTTACCGTAGCCTTACTCACTACATAGTTATTTTCTACTTCCTTAACAACCCATAACGTGTTTATCTCCTTCCTGTATTTTTGACTGTTTTTTGACCCTCTTTTCTGTGCCATCTCTGTCTTCTTCCTAACAAAATAAATGTGATTGAACTAGTGGGTAGAGAGCCTTAGGATAAGTAAGGCAATAGAAATATTGTCAAGGAATGAAAGGCCTACACACAACAAAATTCTTGTATTAGATATCCAAATAGCTACTTGCTTGGAAGTGGAAGGACACCTATGAGAGTATGTATTCTTTGCATGAATGCAGAGATTTATAATGGTTAGGGGTGAGGATGCAAAGGATCAAATCTGGGTAAGTGAATAGCTGGATGTTAAGAGGTTATTAGTGTAATACGTAAAATTGTCTGAAGCTTCTGGGAACAGAGGCAATGCATGACATTAATGTAAGGAGACAAGAGAACTTTCATTACTCCAGCCAACCAAAAGGCTGAGATTAACCAGAGCAAGAAAGACATTTCAAGCAGAGACTAGTGAATATAAATCTTCCCTCGTGCCAGGAAAATACAAAACCCATCCAGGAAATTAGCCCTTGATGTTTAGGGTGGGAGATGTGGGACTAGAAAACACTGTGAATTGATAGTTATAGAAAGAATCATAGTTTTTTTCCCCTTGTTTCTGTCTTTCTGAGACCATTTTAAAACAGAAAAGACAAAGTGTCTTTAAAAGCAGGATTTAGTTTCACCATCCCAACATCTGAGTAAAAACCGAGGCTTTAGAAGTTACTGAGGTAAATTATAGAATGTTTGATTATAATTTACACATATAAAATATAATATATGTGTTTTACACTTATTTAAAACACTCAAAGCTTGGTATATTAGCATAAACTCTAAAGATACTTTCAAAGCAGTCCATATATCATGTCATGGAAACACGGCCTCTTATCGTTGTAGAGTGGAAGGACCCTGAGAGATCAATTACACCAAGGGTCTTTGCTTCTCGTTTTTGACTTTTTCCCTGATAGAGCCTACAGATTAAAATAAATATTCTACTAAACAAGTAATAGAAGTTACAGACTAATTGCAAACAAATCAACACTAAAAATAGATAATAAGTTTTGGGAAACTTTGGAGAGACTGAACCCGTAGAATCACTGATCTGAACACCTGCTTCCGTGCAGTGCCCTCACTGGAACTGACCTCCCATTACTGTTGCCATATCCTTTTTAACAGTGAACCATATTTAGATCTAAGCCTCTTTCCCTAGATTTTCTCTGCAAAATTTATTGACTCAAGGCAGTTGTGTATGTAGCAGAGCTCATTGAAAGTTTGCAGAGGGACTTTAATCATAAAAATTCAAATTTCTTAATATTAAATAACAGCATATTTTTCCTTAAAAATATTTTGTATGTGAATCACAGGTAATTTCTCACTGGCAAGTTTTTCCTGCAGACTCTAGACACATAATTTGTTATTTAGTTCACATTCATTCTTTCCTCTCCACAATTCTTGCTTCCTCTACTGTTTTCTGTTTTGTTTATTGTGAACTCATTAACGATATTATGGAATTCTATGATTACTAGGTTTTAAATGTGCTCTTCCCAACATGATATTCTTATGTTTGGTGTTGAGGTGACTTCATTCCAAGACCATTTAAAATCTTAGATAAGCTTTTCTAGGTCACATGACCTGTGAGAATTTGAAACCCACACTCCTAATACTCAGGAGATGTGTATGTGTATGTTAAAGCCCTCCACTAAAATGCAGACTGAGCTAGTCAGTTTTCTTCGCTATTTACTTTTGTGGGGCAGATAATTTTCTGGTCCACCCTTTCATGTAAAAAATTGTTGACTTTTGTGGAAATCTTTCTTCCAATTCCTCTTATTACATGGGTTCTATGCCATGTGTTCATGTCCATGTGTGTCTTTACGACCTAAGCCTCTGAATTGTAGGGACTGGCAAACTCCCTTTCGGTAGTTAGCAGCTTTAGCACCTTCTGTTAGGTGTAGATTTAAGCTTTCATTTCATATTTCTTTCCTGTGAATATTCTTTATTTTCTTGACAGCTTAGACAGATTAGAAGAATTTGAGAGAGATATATATATGTATACACACACACACACACACACACACATATATATATATATATATATAATATGAGTTTATTAAGCATTAATTCACATGATCACAAGGCCCCACAACAGGAGGTCTGCAGGTTGAGGAGCAAGGAGAGACAGTCCAAGTTCCAAAACTGAAGAACTTGGAGCCTTATGTTTGAGGGCAGGCAACATGCAGCATGGGACAAAGACGTAGGCTAGGAGGCTAGACTAGTCTCTCTTTTCACATTTTTCTGCCTGCTTATATTCTAGCTGTGCTTGCAGGTGATTAAATGGCACACATTCAGATTAAGGGTGGGCTGCCTTTCCTAGCCCACTGACTTCAATGTTACTCTCCTTTGGCAACACTCTCGCAGACACACTTAGAATCAATACTTTGTGTCCTTCAATGCAATCAAGTTGACACTCAGTATGAACCATCACAAGTCCTGAGCTTTTCTTTGCTGTGAGACTTTTTATTATGGCTTCCACTTCATTACTTGTTATTTACTTGTTCAGATTTTGGATTTCTTAATGGTTCAATCTTGGTAGGTTGTATGTGTCTATGAATTTATTTGCTTCTTCTAGATTTTTCAACTGATTGGCATATAGTTGATGATAGTAGCCTCTAATGATTTTTTGAATTTCTTTGGTATCATTTGTAATATCTCCCTTTTCATCTCTGATTTTATTTATTTGAGTTCTCTCTCTGCTTTTCTTTAACCTACCTAAAATATGTCAATTTTAGTTATCTTTTCAGAAAACAACTTTTCATTTTGTTGATCTTTTGTATAGCTTTCTACATATCTATTTCATTTATTTATTCTCTGATACTCATTATTTTCTTTCTTTTACTAGGAAGTTTTGTTTCGTCTTGTTTTTCTTTTCATTATTTTCTTTTCTTTTCTTAACTTTTTTATTTCAAGTTCTCACTATGTTGCCCAGGCTTGTCTTGACTCATGGGCTTAAGTAATCCTCTCACTTCAGCCTCTCATTGTGCTGTGATTACAGGCACAAATAACCACTCCCAGCCTAGTTTTTTAAGGTGCATCACTAAGTTGTTTATTTGATGTTTTTCTACCTTTTTTGATGTAAGCACTTATAGGTAATTCCTATAAGTGCTTCTTTGTACTGATTTTGCAGTACAAATTCCTTCTTTGTACTGCTTTTGCTTTATCCCACAGGTTTTGGTATGTTGTGTTTCCATTATTATTTATTTCAAGAATTTTTTTCAATTTCCTTCTTAATTTCTTTATTGACTCACAGGTCATTCAGAGGTATATTGTGTAATTTTCATGTGTCTGTATAGTTTCCAAAATTCCTTTTTTTTTTTTTTCAAGATGGAGTGCCACTCTATTGCCCAGGCTGGAGTGCAGTGGCACAATCTCAGCACACTGCAACCTCCGCCCCTGGGTTCAAATAATTCTGCCTCAGCCTCCCGAGTAGCTGGGATTATAAGCACCTGCCACCACGCCTGGCTAGTTTTTGTATTTTTAGTAGAGAGCGGATTTCACCATCTTGACCAGGCTGGTCTTGAACTCCTGGCATCATGGTCCACTTGCCTCAGCCTCTCAAA
>NW_012115344.1:5098294-5166728 GCF_000951035.1 Colobus angolensis palliatus | reverse complement strand
ACACACACACACACACACACACACATATCCACACACACATATATATGTCTTTTACATATGATAATAATTATATATTTTAAAGGTATAATATTTGTGTGTGTGTATTTTTTTTCAGCAAATTTGGTTTTGTATCTGATTTTTTGTACACAGGGAGATTTCAGGATATCTGGTCAACTATGTTTTCAGAAATGCAAGTATCTCCTTTCATCTCTCCATCAATTTCTGTTGGACTTCAGCATAGATTTTTGTGACATCTATATTACAATACTGTTTCTTCACACAACTGCATCATTTTTCTAAAATTTTACCCATAAATCATTATCAATGGCAAATTGTGGCAATTGTATTGTTAAGGCTTTCATTTGGAATTTTTAAAAGTATGTATTAATGGGCCACATCATAGTTGGGTTTTTATTTTCTCTGGGGTTAGAGTCCACTAGATCTTGCTTTGGCTTATATTCAGCTGTCTAAACCAATGCTATTCAAAGTGTGGACTGTGGAACAATGTTGGTCCATGAACTATTTATTAGTGTCTGTTAAAACAAAATAATACAGATATGATCAGGCACAGTGGCTCATGCCTGTAATCCCAGAACTTTGGGAGGCTGAGATGGGCAGATCGCTTGAGATCAGGAGTCTGAGGCCAGCCTGGTCAACAAGGTGAAACCCTGTCTCTACTAAAAATACAAAAATTAACCAGGTGGGTGGTGGGCACCTGTAATCCCAGCTACTCAGTAGGCTGAGGCAGGAGAATTGCTTGAACTAGGAGACGGAGTTTGCAGTGAGCCGACATCATGATACTGCATGCCAGCCTGGGAGACATAGCAAGACAGAGTAATGCTCCATCTCAGAACAAAAACAAAAACAACAAAAAACAGATATGGAGTGTTTAGGAACTTGTACAGCAATTTGAAGTGGCAGAGATAGTCAAGAATGTGATAGGCTGTCCAGTCTTGTTGAGCAGGGAATAGACTAGTTGTGCTGATGGCAAAGTCATGCTAATTCACTGACTGGCACAAGATGTTTGATAGGTGTGCATAGAATAAACTTGTATTAGTCTATGCAAAATTGTGTTGGGGAGATAAATACTGGTCATTGAAAAGAGATAGTTTGAGAAAGATCAGTCTAAGTAATAATGTACGCTTTACACCTTTCAAATAGTTATTGCTAGAGACGTATTCAGTTATTTAAGTTTATCACTGATCCGGCCAAATTCTCGAGTTTGTTTATAGAGGCACCAGTCAGTTCAATCTGAAATCACATATCTACACCTCTTCCACACATGTCACAGGTCACATGAAGGAACCAACAACTTTGAAAGTTATAAACATAAATGTGTCACTTATGTTGACAACAAAGGACCTGCACTATGATTTGTCAATAATCAGTTGGATTTACTTACTGGAAAACAATAAGTTAAGGTGGTCATCATCATTTTTGCTACTATTCCATGCCCTTAAAGCTGAGAGAAATGCTGTAGTAATCAACATTTCTATCCAGCATACCTAATTTTTGAGCATTTATAGTGAACGAGAAAGTGTAAGTATGCAAGTGTCACAGGATCCTTAGGGTGTTGCTTCACCAGCTGGAAACCTCTGTGACTGGTGGTGCCTCAGCTTGTGTTTTGTTCACCACTGCTGGGCTCGTTTCATACACTAGACCCAGCAGGCTACACTCGGCTTATGCTACCAGACTGGATCCGACACCTGCCAAGGGCAAGCCAGGCGCAGAGCAGAGAGGTGTATGTGAGCACCCGAGCTTAGGAGTCACCCACTATGCACAGCCGGGAACACTGGCTGCTATGGCAGGGTGGGCAGCTCCAGGGACAGGCACAGGCACCAGCTCCATGCAAGGCTGTGGCTGGACCAGACATACCACAAGAGGTTTCCACTGCAAGCACCAGCCTCTGGACAAGGGGAATAAGGTGGTGCCCAAGAGCTCAGAGATATCAGGAACTGCAGACCCCCAAAGAGGGTGTCACAGCCCTGGCTCGGGCAGCCCTGAGGTCTGGGTTCCCAGAAAGGCTGCAGCTGTTTTCTCCTTCTTGTCACCCGAGCATGGCAAGCAGGATTTGTAGCATGTTCCTGGAGGCGTTTCTCAGCCTGTTTGAGTTACGCTCTTACAGTCCCACTGCCTCACTCCAGCCTGCGGCTCCTGGGCTGGCCTGGCTCTGCCACTGCTTCCTTTCACATGAGGCAGCTACCTGGCCCCTACAGAAGGTAGGAGGGCTATAATGTTACAGCAGCTCTGGCTCAGGGAATCCTGAGGCCTGAGCCCCCAGAAAGGTTGCACTCTTCACTTCTGAGAGCATGTCACTGCCTACAGCTGGTGAGCCAGCCAAGAACACATTACAGATCCTTTCGCTCCCACCAGTCTGTGAATCCTGAGTTCTTGTCCCACATCTGGGAAGAGTGAGGTTACATGGACAACTGGAGGGTGAGCAAAGTGGAGAGGAGATTTACTGAGTGACAGGCAGCTCTCAGCAGTGAGGAGACCTGAGGTGGGTAGCTCCTATCTATAGGCAGGTCATCCTGACAAGTCTAGAGAAGACCTAATGTGGGTAGCTCCTATTCACAGGCAGGTTGGTCCCAACAAGTGTAGATGAGACCTGAAGAGGGTAGCTCCTACCTGCAGGCAATTAGTACCAACAAGTTACTGAGTCTGGCTGAGTCTCGGGTTTTTATGGGCTCAGAAGGGAGGCAGTCCATGCTGATTGGTTCATGGGGGGTGGCCATGGGTGGGCCTGGAGAAAGCACCATCTGATTGGCCAAAAGGCATTAAGGAAGTTCTCACTCCGGGTCTTAGACTCCACCTGGAACTGGCAACCGGGTCCCCAGGCTTCAAGCCTCCCCTGGCCTGAAGGTGGGGTTTCACTGGGGACCTTCCCCTTCCCCTCCGGGAACCTGTCTTCCTCCCAGTGCCATCAACGTGCCATACATGGTTCCCAGGCTCTCCGTGCCAAGGGACACCTGCAGGCCCAGGCTGAGCCACTCTCAGCACCCCCAGTCTCCCTCCTGCACACATCAGCATCCAAAATCTAGAGAGCCAAGGTGGCAGGGGGCTGGCGTGTCAACACTGCCCTGAGCACATGCACACCTGGCTAGGTTGTGATAGCACCTGGGTTTGGCCACGACTTTGCTCTGCACTGGAGCACATGCCAGGAGCAGGAGCAGGCACTCCCGAGCCTGCAGGGCAGGGGGCTTCCCAGGCCCCTGAGGGCATAGGGATGCCTGGGCCTGCAGCCATGGCTGGGCAGCTGCAGCTGCACCCAGGAGCATGGGCTCCTGCCTCACCAACTCAGTAGAGTGTGGGGATCTTGCTGGGATCACCTGTTCCTGGCCCCTCCTGGCCCTGTGGAGTGCACAGCCCTGACTGTGCCTCTCCCATCGCAGCTGATGTCCTTGCAGTGGCTGCTCCAGTTGGGCCGCCACCACCATCACAAATGTTAACTGTGCTTTTATTCTTTCTTTAATTTTCCTTACCCATTAGTCTTTTCTACATCTCTTCACTTTTCTAAGAAGTTTTCTGTATATTTTCTCACCCCAATTTTTAAGTATTCTTTCTTGTCATCATTCTTTGTGCTACAAACATTTATTGAGCATTATCTAAGTGTCAGGCAGTGCTATTGGCTCTAGGTATAAAGAGAGGAATCAAATAATTTTATATCAGTAAGAAGCTTACAATATAATTTGGTCCATCATATATATAACAAAGATGACTATTGTAAATATGATAAATCCGTGAATGAAGTGTAGTAGGAGATTTAAAAAGGAAAGTCTCAAAGTTTTGCATGGGAAAGTTAAGAAATATTATATAACTTAAGTGACATGTTCACTGATCATCAAAAATAACAAAGTGTTATCTAAGAGGACTGGAAAAATGTGGTAAGGTGAAAGATTTCTTAGAGCTAATTCCATATAGGTACACAGAAAAATTTTCCTTTTAAAAGGAAGAGGTTGGTGGCAATAACAAAACATAATTAGGTCCAAAGTCCTGCCAAAATATTACTCCTTAACTATTAGAAAGCAGGAGAGAGATATATGATTGAATTTAATCTACCAGATCTCTCTCTTTTTTTAGAAAATCTTTTGTTTTCTTTGTTTTGTTTACTTCACTTTTCTGGGCCCAAAGAAACAATCAAGAAAAATTTTTATGATACATTTCTTAAATATCATTAAGTGGAAAGAAACTGGTTGCTAGCACAGAGTAGGGAAGCATAGTGGAGAAATATATCTAGCAGAAAAGAGGAGGTCACTAATTGTTGAGCAAGAAGGGTCCGGCAAGGTGTTCAGAAAGCCAGAGAGTTGCAGAATAAGGGTTCAGCAAGCCTTGGAATACAATGAGGCAGGGGAGAATTTCTGGACTCAGTTAAATGATAGGAAAATACCAGACTATAGGAATAGCCTTTAGTGAAATGAATATTCCTGCAGCAAATCATAAAGTGAATATGTGTGAATCTACTACTGCTTTCCACAATTTTGTTCTGATTTCCTTGCATAACTTTTCAAGAGAAAAAGATAGAAATGGTATAAGCGAGAATTTCCACCATTTACATGATTCCTTTTTTCTAAATGTCAGTATTTTGAAGAAATGTATGCAATAATGTTTTTATTTCTAATCTTTACTACTAAGACTAAGTGTTACTAAGTATTATCAAGGCCATGAGAAAGCAAAGCATGTTTATATAAATTAACTAGTTGTTTCCTTTCTTCTGCTTTCTCCTATTGATACTAACCTATTTTTGTATTCAACCCACACACATAAACATACACGTACACAGATACACACACATTCACACTTCAACTTGTAAAAGTATTTTAGACATCCTTTATTAATTGACTACAAGTAAATACTTAATTTAAACATTTGTCAGGAATTTGGAAAGATAACTTGGGGAATATCATAGATTTCAGTTTTAATTTGTGAAAAATCTCTTTGCTTTTTCTAAGTCTCAATGAAGAGTGGGAAAGGATCCCTCCATGAAAACTGGGTTTTGTGTGACTGACAGATACTGCATTTTTAATAACATAGACTGAAATGCATTATTCAGAATGCACTGTTGTCCAGCATTTCAGCTCTGCTGTAGATCTTCGTACTTGTAGTGAGTCTGTTGTCTGCAAAAATTCAAATTATTTTTGTGATCAATACTGGTGACCAAGATACTATTTGTTTGTCCAGTAAACTAGAACTAGGAATTATAATATCATATTTCAATTGATCAAATAGTTATAAATCAGTATTTACTGTGAGCTGTCTCAATAGATATCTGAACATATCTAGCTATTTTTATTTTTCCTTTGACTTGTGAGAATAACATCACATTTACACAAGAGAAGCACTCGATTCCAGAGAACAATGCATGGGTATACATATTACTTTTTAACAGCACAATAGAGCCCTTAACCAGTTTCAGAAATCTGGAAGCTTAGAGATGATAAATTTAAAGATGATGTTATTTATTGTTATTCATCTAGTAATTATATAATCTCAACTTGTCAGGATGAAATATGTTTATATTTTAGTGACCCAGATGATCAGAGCATACTGTTATGGTTAAGGGCTCAAAGAATAGAACCAGTTCAATAGACCCTGCTCTTCTAAAATTAATCTGTTTATATGTAGACAATAAAGCAATCATATAAAACTTGGAGTCAGAAAAATACTACTTGAGACACAACTTGACTACTTGCTACTAGCTGAGTGGTTTTATTTGTTCTATAATTTTCTTCATCTGTGAAAGAAGGGTTCTAATGATCCCTACTGTAAAGATTCCTGTGAGATTCAAATGAGATAATGTAAATGCATATGGCTCATAAGTGATATAAATCCCTGTACTGCAGTAAGTTTTATATTTATTGTTATTGCCCAAGTTTTAACTTTTATTTTGAAAAATTTGACTTCATCACTTTGAAACACGATTTCAAGATCAACGTTTGCAGTGATTAACCGTCAGTGACTTAGACTTTCACCTTTCATATACTTGATAGGATTTTCAGTCTAAATTTTTATAGAAGCAGTGTATTAAAAGCAATTAAGAAAAATAATCAGCACAACTTCAGAGTACTTATCTTGTATAGATATGATTCTTCTACCATGATAAAATGATCTATAATTAGAACGCTTTTGGCATTCCTGCTTATTCCTATCCAATAATGACCTCTGTAAGTTAATGATCTGTAGTAATTTGTAATTAAGATAATAACACCTACTACATGGGGTTTCAGAAAAAAGTAAGTGAGGTAACATAAGAAAAATGCTTCGTGCAAAATTGAACGAAGCTTGAGAATGTTTAGTGTGTGAGAATACAAGATTAGGAAGTAAGTGATCATAGGCCATCACCAAGCAACTGGTGTCAACAAGTGTTAGAGAAAAAATTTAAAAAAGGAAAAGACTTATAAAAGTTCATAGGGCTGCATATAAATTAATTAACAGAAGTCTTATGTATTTTTTTTTCCTGTGTTTAGGAACTCTATATAAAAGAACATTTTTTTCCAAAACAACTTAATCACGAGTAGAACTCTCCTGTAACAGCTGGTTTTATTCCTATTTAGAATCCAGTATATGAAGGTGAAGAAGCAGTCAACACAACAAAGAAGAAAGGAGGAAAGCAAGCAGAGGAACAAGGAGGCAAAGGTAGGGAGATGTAATGAGGTGGTTAGAAGAAGGAGTAATAATGTGTAACAAGTGGAGACTATGTCTTCTCTCTCCTTCCATAACACCTTTCATTTACTCTTCCAAGTCTGAAGGACTTGAAAAGTTTATCAAAATACCCATTCAAGTTTTTTTTTTTCTTCAGATTTAATTCCTATATATACCTTTGCACTTCTTTTTGCTAATGCCATTCTCCAACTCACACAAGGCCAGTGAGGTGGTACATGTCTGTAGTCCCGGCTACTTAGGAGGTTGAGGCTGGAGAATTGCTTGAGGTCAGAAGTTCGAGGATGTACTATGTTATGATCATCCCTGTGAATAGCCACTACACTCTAGCCTAGTCAACATAGCAAGTCTCCATTTCTGAAAAGAAAAAAAAGAAAGAAAAAGAAAACACATGCACATATACCATACTTTCCCTTATGCTGCTCTCAAAGTAATTCAATAGAAAAACATAAGTGAAGTTGGAGTTTTCACTAGTCTTTAGTATAGTAATTAGCATGTTTCATCTAGTTGACTAAGTTTATATATTTTTGGCATTAATAACTATATATGTGTATATATAATTAAATAATGGATATGATAACTGTATTTATAAACAACTATTAATCCATAAAATTATAATTTTTAAAATTACAAGTGATTGAAATATATGAAAGCAGTAAATAATAATTTTTAAGTGTCAATGAATATAAATGCTATTTTATGGCAGTAGAATTCAGATCTCAAATTTTTAACATCTCTTAGCTATTGATGCCTTTTTAGTACATACTAAATTACTCCAGTAATTTGGTTCAGCATTTCACCTAATGGTAGTAAATAAAAATAATGGGATGTTCACAGGTGAGCAAAGCAGTCACTGGTCCCTGAAATAATAAAGGTTTCAAATGTACTGAACCAAAAGAATGATGTGATTTTTTATTTTATGTTGAAAATATTGAAATAAAGGTATTAAAGAAAATGAGAGAGATAAATTGTATAAGTTAGATATTCTATCCTTTGTAACTCCAAATTAATAGCATGTCATTCAATCTAATTGCTCCTTTGGAGTTTCTAAAGAAAAACGTCCTTCACTGTGGGATTTGTTATTTTAATTTTCATAGCTCATAATTAACCTTACAGTTGCATTTGCACACTGAATCAAAGGGTACAGTGCAATATTTCTATTGTGATTTTTAGTGTGATTAATTTAGCAAGTTCTCTCCAGAGGCTTCTCCTTCTATTGTATTAATATGTTCCATCTCCCCATAATCTGTAAAGTGAATGGGATAAATGAATCTACATAATCCACAATTTATATGACTATAGTACAATATCAGAATTAGAAGGCTGATGATAATGTAGGGTGTTGTGTATAGTTCTATATTATTTTCCCCACAATTTATTGGATTTATTTTTCACACTTCACTTTTCGGATTATGACAACCGTTCAATACAATATGAAAGTGTTAGGCAGATGATGGGGAAGAAGCAAAAAAGCTTTCTTATTTATGGTAAATAATATCTCTTATAATATCGTCTTTTTTTAACACATAAAAAGAAGATGAAACAAAAGGGGTACTCACTAAGGTTTTCTGTTCCTGAATAACATTTAGTTCATTTACATTTAGTGTAATTATTGAGAGGGTTATTATTTGATTTTAGTCATTTTTTTCTTTTGCCATTTGGACTAATCAGATATATTTTAATTTTCATCAAAAGAGTAGTAATACTACTCTTTTTTAGCAGGAACACTAGAGATTACAATAGCATTTCCAAGTTCTTCTGGTCTAATAGAAGTTATTACCTTTATCACATCTAGATAATGCTAAAATTTTATAATACTTTAATTACAATTAAATTCCTCTCTGTAATGTATGCATTACAGTAGCATGCATTTTAATTTTATATTTGATTTTAAAATTCCACAAGAAAATTACAATTCTTGTATGCTGTCCATGTGTATACCATTTCCATTGTTCTTCATTGTGACCTTTATTTCCATAATTTTATTTGGGATTTTCTTCTTCTGTCTAAAGGAGTGTTTCTTCTCAATATTTAAGTCATACCTGGTGAGCTATAACCCACTCTATTAAAATAGAAAAATATTATGAACATATCAGTGATAATGCTTTTTTTTTTAAACTTTACAAATATAATTATACATTCACTGGGCTTTGCAAAATAGTGTAGAGAGTTTCTTGGTACCCTTTAAAAATTATTCTCATGACTACAGTTTGCACACTTTTAGTATAATCTCAGAAATTGGAAACCATCTAAAACATTACCACTGACTTCACAGAAATACAAGCAAACCATCAGAGAATATTATGAACACCTTTATGCACACAAAAAAGTAGAAAACCTTAAAGAAATGAATAAATTCCTGGAAATAGACAACCTCTCAAGACTGAATCAGGAAGAAATTGAAACCATAAACAGACCAATAACAATTTCCAAAATTGAATCAGTAATGAAAAACCTACCAAATAGAAAAAAAAAAAAAACCCTGAACCGGGTGAACTCAAAGCTGAATTCTACCAGGTGTATTAAAAAGAGCTGGTACCAATTCTACCAAAGTTATTTCAAAAAGTTTAGAAGAAGGTATTCCTTGCTATTTCATTCTGTAAGGTCAGCATCATTCTGATACCAAAACCTGGCAGAGACAGGCCAATATCCCTGATGAACATTGATGCAAAATCTTCAACAAAATACTAGCAAACCAAACCCAGCAGTACATCATAAAGCTAATCCACCACCGTCAAGTAGGATTTATTCCTGGGATGCAAAGTTGGTTCAACATAGGCATATCAATAAATGTGATTCATAACAGAACTAACAACAAAAACTCCATTGTCATCTCAATAGACACAGAAAAGGCTTTGAGGTAATTTAGTATTTCTTCATATTTAAAATCTCCTAACAAACTATGCATTAATGGAACATACCTCAAAATAATGAGTCATCTGTAACAAACCCATAGCCAACATTATACTAAATGGCAAAAGCTGGAAGCATTCTCCTTGAGAACCAGAACAAGTCAAGGATGCCCACTCACACCACTCCTATTCACCATGGTACTGAAAGTCCTAACCAGAGCAATAAGACAAGATAAATAAAAGGCTTCTAAATAGAAAGAAAAATCAAACTACCAATATTCACTGATGATATGACTTTGTATCTAAAAAACCCCATAATCTCTACCCCAAAGCTCCTAGATCTGATAAACAACTTCAGTGAAGTTTCAGGGTACAAAATCAATGTACAAAAACCAGTAGCATTTCTATACACCAACAACATCCAAGCTGAAAGCCAAATCAAGAATGCAACCCCATTTACAATACCCAGGAAAATAAAATCCCTAGAAATACAGCTAACAATGGAAGTAAAATATTTCTACAATGAAAATTATAAAAACACTGCTGAAATAAATAAAAGAGGACACAAACAAGTGGAAAACACATCCTATGCTCACAGATAGGAAGAGTCAATATCATTAAAGTGACCGTACTGCCCAAAGCAATTTACAGATTCAATGCTACACCTATCAAACTACCAACAACATTTTTTAAACAGAATTAAGAAAAAAAATTCTCCTAAAATTCATGTGAAACCAAAAGAAAGCCTGAGTGACCAAAGCAATCCTTAGCAAAGAGAACAAAGTCACATTACCTGATTTCAAACTACAAGGCTACAATAACCAAAACAGCATGATACTAGCACAAAAACAAATACATGGGACAATATAACAGGTTAGAGAACCCAGAAATAAAGCCACACACCTATAATCATTGGATTTTCAACAAATTTGATCAAAAACAGCAATGGGGAATGAACTCCCTATTCAATAATTGGTGCTGGAGTAACTGGATAGCCATATGCAGAAGATTGAAAGTGGGCCCCTTTCACCATATACAAAAATCAACTCAGGTGGATTAAAGACTTAAATGTAAGACATCAAACTGTAAAAACCCCAAAAGACAACCTAGGACAAGCTATTTTGGACATAGGCCTTGCCAAAGATCTCATGATGAAGTTACCAAAAGCAATTGCAGCAAAAATAAAAATTTACAAGTGAGTCCTAATTAAACAAAAAGCTTCTGTACAGCAAAATAAACTATCAACAGAGAAAACAGACAACCTACAGAATGGGAGAAAATATTCACAAACTGCATCCAATAGTGGTCTAAATTCCAGAATCTACAAGGAACTTAAACAGATCAGCAAGCAAGAAACAACACCATTAAAAATGGGCAAAGGGCATGAACAGTCACTTCTCAAAAGAATACATACATGCAGCCAAGAAGCATATGAATAAATGCTGTACATCATTAATCAATAGGGAAATGCAAATCAAAACCACAATGAGATATTATCTCATACCCATCAGAATGTCTACTATTAAAAAGTCAAAAACTGACAGATGCTTGTGAGATTGCAGAGAAGAGCAAATGCTTATACACTGCTGGTGAGAATGTAAATTAGTTCATCAACTGTGGAAAGAAGTTTAAGAATTTATCAAAGAACTTAGAGCTATTATTTAACCCAGCAATCTCATTACTGGGTATATACCCAAAGGGATATAAAGCAATATAAATTATTCTACCATAAAAATACATGCACAGATATGTTCATTGCAACACTATTCACAATAGCAAAGACATGAAATCAACCTAAATGCCTGCCAATGGTGCACTGGAAAATGTGGTACATATACACCATGGAATACTACACAGCCATTAAAAAATGAGATCATGTCCTTTGCAGCAACATGGATGGAGGCCATTATCCTAAACAAACTAACACAGGAACAGAAAATCAAATACTGTATGTTCTCACTTACAAGTGGGAGCTAACATTGTGTATATATGGATATAAGGAAGGAAACAATAGACACTGTGGTCTACTTAAGAGTGAAGGTTGGGAGAACTGTGAGGACTGAATAATTATCCATTGGATACTGTGCTTATGACCTACAGCAAGATTAACACTTGCCATAAATTTTTGTAATGGTTCTCTCTTTTCACTATTTTCTTTAAAATATTTATCATAAATAGGTTTATTAGTTAGTGTTCTCCAGAGAAACTGAACCAATAAGATATATATATATAGCTTTATAAGAGGAAATGTTTAAATGGAAGTTGCTTCATGCAGTTAAGCTCAGATAATGTAGAATAGGTAAGGTAATGATCAAGAAGAACATAAAGTTGGAGAACCAACACTACCAGATATCAAGACTTATTTAAAACAATGATGAGAGTAATTAATATCAGCATAGTAATAATGCAAAAATAGCAGTTATAAAATGCAACATGAGAGACAGTCATTAAATAGACCCAAAGATTATCACTCATCTTGTGTGTTACAGAATCCACTGCAGTTGAATGGGGAAAGGAGAACTTTTGCTAAATGGCACTGGGTCAATTAGATGTCTATAAGAGAAGAAATAAACCTTGATTCTACGCATGTAAAACATAAGTTTCAGATGAATCATTGATCTAAAATTAAAAGCTAAACAATCAAACTTCTGGAAGTATTTGAGATAGGAAAAGACAAATTAAACCATAAAAGAAAAATAATTGATATTGAATTTGAGAATTTCTTTAGTTTGATTAGATCTTATTTGTCAATTATTTACTTTTCCTGCAATTGCTTTTGGTGTCTTCATCATGAAATCATTGCCAGTGCCTATGTCTTGAATAGTATTGCCTAGGTTGTCTTTCAAAGTTTTTATAGTTTTGGGTTTTACATTTAAGTCTTTACTCCATCTTGAGTTAATTTTTGTATACGGTGGAAGGAAGCAGTCCAATTTCAGTCTTCTCCACATGGCTAGCCAGTTATTCCAGAAACACTTATTGAATAAGGAATCCTTCCCCCGTTGCTTGTTTTTGTCAGGTTTGTCAAAGATTAGATAGTTTTAGGTGTGCAGCCTTATTTTGGGGTTCTCTATTCTGTTCCTCTGGTCTATATGCCTGTTTTTGTACCAGTACCATGCTATTTTGGTTATCATAGCACTGCAGTATAGTTTGCAGTCAGGTAACGTGATGCCTTTAGCTTTGTTTATTTTGGTTAAGATTTCCTCATTTATTCCGGCTCTTTGTTGGTTCCATATGAATTTTAAAACGGTTTTCTCTAGTTTTGTGAAGAATGTCAATGGCAGTTTGATGTAATTAGCATTAAATCTATAAATTGCTATGCGCAGTATGGCATTTTACTGATATCGATTCTTCCTATTCATGAGCATGGACTTTTTTATTTGCTTCTGTCATCTCTGATTTATTTGAACAGCAGTTTGTAGTTCTCCTTGTAGAGATCTTTCACCTCCCTAGATAGCTGTATTCCTAGGTATTTTATTCTTTTTGTGGCAACTGTGAATGGGAATTCATTCATGATTCAGCTCTCTGCTTGACTGTTGCTGGTGTATAGGAATGCTAGTAATTTTACACATTGGTTTTGTATCCTGAGACTTTGCTAAAGCTCTTTATCAAATTAAGAAGCTTTGGGGTTGAGACAATGGGGTTTTCTAGATACAGGATCATGTTGTCTGAAAACAAGGATAGTTTGACTTCCTCTTTTCCTATTTTGAGCTCTTTATTTCTTTCTCTTGCCTGATTGCCCTGGCTAGAATTTCCAATACTATGTTGAATAGGAGTGGTGAGAGAGGATCTCCTTGTCTTGTGCCAGTTTTCAAGGGGAAGTCTTCAGGTTTTTGCCCATTCAGTATGATGGCTGTGTGTTTGTCATATATGTCTCTTATTATTTTGAGGTATGTTCCTTCAATAACTGGTTTATTTATAGTTCTTAACATGAATGGATGTTAAACAGTAAACACAGACCAAAGAGACTAAAATGAAAAAGACTGACGATACTAACTCTTGAGAAGGATGTAACTGGAACTATATATTCTGCTGTTAGTTTGAGGATAAATTTATAAAACAACTTAGAAAATGTTTCAAAACTTCCTACTAAAAGTAAACATGCATATGCCTTATAACTAAGCAGTTCCACTCCTTAATATAAAATTCAACAAAATAAGTGTTTATAGCCATAAAAATACACATACAGAAATAATTATCTTTATTAATAATAACCAAAAATGAGAAAAATATTTAAAAATGGATAACTATTTTTTGGTTTATTCATACAGTGGGTTATGATAAAACAATGAAGAACATGCTACTAAAATGAGTAACAACGTGACCTAATCATGCAGAAAAAATGTTGAATAAATTGAGTTGGAAACAAAATACTGCATACAGTATAATTCTCTTTATATGAAGGCAGAACTAATCTATGGTAATGGGGGTCAAAATAATGGTTAACATGATGGGGGTTACTGATAGGAAGGGAATCATAAAGAGTTCTCAAACATATGTTGTTCTCGGTTGTGGTTACATAGGTGTATACATTTGTAAAAGACATATCGATTGTTACAAGTCAGACATATTTAATATACTGTATGTGTTGCATTGTAATTAAAACAAATACCTTTAAAAGTGTACACCATCCAGAGTAGTGAAATAAGACCAGCTAGGTAGCCAAAGTTCACTCCAAGCATATAGGAGATGGGCCACACCTGAGGAGAGAAAGTATGAGATAATAAAACAACAAATGTTTTGTTATTACTTAAGCACAAGTAAGGTGTAATGCAAATATTTTACTATTAAAGCTTTATGTGCTTTCTCTAGAAAAATATAGAGCAGATAGGATTTACCAATAAATTAAACTGAGGCTTCTAATAAATAATTCAAAGATCATTTCAAACTTTTTACCATTAATAAATGGAAAAATGAAGTTGTCTATTGAAGAAGATTGAAAGAGGAGCAGGTTGAATTTGGGAAAAGAGATTTAATCATGCTAATTTGGGAATACCTATTACATATTCTATGTGGAGAGTTAGCAGCTGGATATATGTAAGTTTTGAGTTTGGTGAGCAGTCCAGACTTAAAGTAAGTTTTGCAGGATAACATTACTGTGTTAGTAAGGGTTCTCAAGAGACACAAAACCAATAGGATGTGTGTATATGCACATACAAATACAAAGACATATTTGTATTTATAGATTTATATATTATGTATGTATTAAAAGGAATTAGTTAACATGATTATGGAGGCTAAAAAGCCCTCAGATCTGCAGTGGCAAACTGGAGACTCAGGAGAGCCAATGATATGTAATTTCATTCTGAGTCCAAAGGTCTGAGAACCGGAATAACCAATGGTCTAAAATCCAATCCAAAAACCAGTAAGCTCAAGATACAAGAAGAACTAATGTTTCATTCCAAGTTTGATGGCTAGAAAACACCAATGTTTCAGATCAAAGAATCAGGCAGAAGGAGTTTCTACTTATTTAATCATTTTGTTCTATTCAGGTTTTCAATCGATTGAATGAGGGTTGCCTATATTAGGGCAATTTACTTATATACAGTCTACCAATTCAAATATTAATATCACCCAAAAACATCCTCACAGACACATTTAGAATAATGTTTAATGTTTAACCAAATATCTGGGCACTATCATGATCACCAAAGGTTTAAGGTCATGAGACTGGATGATGTCTCCCCAAAAGTGATGCAAGAACTAAACCCTGGACACTCTAATGTTTGCAGCTCAAAAAATTAGCAATATTCAACTAAAAATGTTTAGAATGTGTGACCAGTAAAGCAGCAGGAAAACTGAGGATATGATATCCAAGAGGCCAAGTGAAGTATTTCAAAATGTTGAGATACAGCAACTTTGCCAAAAATGGTGGATGAGTGGAATGTAATGAGGCCAGAGATTTAACACTTAGGTCACAGAGTTGGTTCAAGAAATGATCAAAGCCCTTTAATTTTGGCCACAATGGAATAATCTGAGGGGGCTCACAGTACTTAAGTCCATAAACTACTAAAAATCTGGATAAAATGTATAAAATAATTCTTTTCAAACATTGAATAACAGTTATCAGAGGACTGTAGTTCCTTAAAAAAAGGGAAGTAAACTAAGTGAACCCTATTCTTCTACTGGCTTTCTGCCATAAGGCCCTCCCTTTTCAGACACAAGTGAGAGGAGGGGAAACTCAAGCAAAGTTGAGATAGATTGGAATCCAGAAATGCAGAGGCAGTTGGAAATGTGGACAGATACCAGAGAGGAAGATGCTACCCGGGGAAAGACATAGAGACATTTATAAAGGATTGAATCTATCACTGAATAAAAAGTTATACATAAGTAGCATGGAATGTCTCTTGTCATAGCAAAGAATTGTCAGAGAGCTGGAAACTGAACATTACCCAAAAATTTGGTGATACACAGAGCTTGGAATGTCTGAGCTACAACCAGCCAGAATGAGAAGTCTTCAATGAACACCTGAAGCATTCACTATACACCTCTGAAGTGTACATTCTTAGCAGGAAAACTAAACTGGCCCTAGTGTGAAAACTACTGTAAATGTTCTTCTACTGCCTTTCATGTCCCATGTGAATTGCTTTCTTAGCTGACTCTAACCGAAACCTGCAGCACTCAGCTTTAATCAGAAGCACTAGAGGCAAATGGACCACATGTCATTGAGCATAAATAACACAAGTAACTTTCTTAGTGACACAAAATTCTTTAATATAGTGTTTAATAGGTGAGGAAACTATGATTCTGTGTATATAGGTAAACAACCTGGTATAAGACTAGTTATCTGTGGAAGGGTATTTTTCACGTAGAGACTCTGTGGTAGGTATATAAGACTTCTAACATGGGACATGTGAAGGGCTTTTATCTGATTTAAAAGACAGAAGCAGCACCAAAAATACAGTAGAAAAAAAGGGAAGGTAATAATAATTAGTTCATTCAGTCACTATTCCAAATATACTATGCAAATTGACTCCCTTGAGTCTAACAGCAATCTACAAAAGTAAGTATTTTCATTCTCATTTTAAACACCACAAAAACTCTAGCACAGAGACACTAAGGAAATTGTCCAAAGTCACACAGCTAATAAATGGCTGTATAGTCCATTTTGCATTGCTTTAAAGGAATACCTGAGACTGGGTAATTTATTTTTTAAAAAGATATTTATGTAGCTCACAGTTCTGAAGGCTGTACAAGAAGCATGGCACTAGCATCTGCCTCTGTTAAGACCTCAGGAAGCTTTTACTTTTTCTACTTTTTTGCGGAAGGCAAAGGGGAGTCAGCATATCACATGACAAGAGAGGGAGCAAGATAGAGAGGAGGAGGTAGTAGTTCTTTTTGACAATCAGGTCTTGCTGTAACTAATAGAGCGAGAACTCAGTACCATGGGAGAGCACTGAACCATTCATGATGGATCCGCTCCTAAGACCCAAACATCTCCCAGCAGGGTCCACCTCCAACATTGGGGATCACATTTCAGCTTGATCGAGATTTGGAGAAGACAAATATCCAAACTATACCAACGGTTAAGCAAGGATTTGAACCCAGAAAGTACAGCTTCAGAGTATGTGGACTTAAAATGATGACAAACTGTTAAAAAACAGTGAAGGATATTGTAAAAGAGGAAAACATGAGGCAAGCATGTAAATCAACCATCAAAATAAAAAAAGAACTAATTTTTATTTGTATTGAGGAGTTAATGGATAATTTGAAGATAAATAGAGAATTTTTATAACATTTGGAAAAGAAATTAAATATACTTTTGGATTTCCAAGTTTAAAATATGTTTCTAATGATGAAATTATAGGTTGGCCATAAGTGTTTTTACAGAAATAGGAAATTTGGAAAATACCATAATTGTCTAAGTACATGTGAGATTCAGCAGTGAGAATATTTAGGCATTATGTTCTTTAGGAAGAAGAAACAATATTTAAATATCCATTAAATACTTAGGCATTTGCATCTTTGAACATTTGCCCTAATCTTGCTGACTGGAACCCCTTTCCCACCCTTGGACTTAAAATCAAGCTCAAATCAGCTTCCCCTTCACTAAGCCTTTCCTTTTCCATTCAATAGATTCAGCCATTCTCTCTTTTTAACCACCTGAATGAGGTGTAATTGACATACAAAATTTATATAATTTTCTGTGTTTGGACATAAGCATGCACCCATTAAAACATCATCCCTAGCTATGCCATAAACACATTCGTAATCTCCAGAAGTTTTCTCCTTCCATTTCTATTGCTTGTGTTACAAAATCACTTACCATAAGATCTACTCTTTTAACAAGTATACATTGTAGTATTATTAACTGTAGACAATTTATGTACTATACAGTAGATCACTAGGATTTTACTCACCTTGAAAAACCAAAACTTTGTTCTCTAATACCTCCTGTTTCCTCTGAGTTTTCACAGTAAGTACTTTGCTCACACCACTATGTTAGTCGGTATCATTATATTGATGTTATTTTTAAATGTGTGCAATGGATGCTGTGGTGCACTACCCTAGTACCCCTTTAGGACTGAGACATTCATTCTCACAGTTGCAGGAATGTTTGCTTGTTGACAACTTGCAGCTGTGTCCCTCTCTGAGAATTGCTTTCAGCTGAAAGAAACTGCCTTGCCCTCTCCCCGAGGGAATCCTACATCCAATAACTGTTTGATGCAGAAGTACAAAGGCCTAGCCCATTGGCTCCAATGGGGTATAACTCTGAAGGGGCATCCAAGCTTCAGAACTCCCTAGGGGATTAACTGAGTTTGCTCTTGCAACTACACTATACTGTAGTTCAGTGTCACCTTCTGCACAATGCTGCTTCGTAGTTCTAACAAGAGCATTAGCTGAGAAATCTGATGCATACAAAACTAAGGTAGCCTAAAGAAATTGATCTTAGCCATGTGTCTGTCTTTACCATTAGACCCTGTTATTGGAAGGAAAAGACAATTTCCAATTTTTTCGACAGAATAACTCATATCTAGCTAACATTTATTGGGTCTTGCTATGGCTTAGGTATCATGATCTATAATTCTTCATAACAATTCTTGAGATAGGTAATACTGTATTTCAATGATGCTAAAACCCACTGATTATGTAATGATGTATCAGTTTGTAACAGCTATTAGAGATGAGAGTGAAACAATTACATGACATATCATAGCACATAATCCTTATAAGCACATAAGAATATGTACTTTAGTTCATCTTTTTTTTTTTTTTTTTACATTTAATGCCTCTCTCTGGTCAGTAGAAGGAATCGTCTGAATATGTTCACCTCTTAGAAATCATCACTATACACTTATATTCATAATTCAGCCTTGTGACTTCGACTGATTTGGCATTATTCAAATTATCACCAAAACTCAAAATCACATCTAAAATACAGGGGATTTCTACTATATTGTGAGATTAATACAAGATATTCCTTAATTAAAATTATGTTTTCCTGAAATTTAATCAGTGCATCTAAAAAGTTAGCAGGAAATTTGAACAGATATGCAACAACTCAGTGATAGTTTCTTGTAATGCTTAAATCAACCACAACAACCTCTCTTATGTTAGAAAATTATATGATATATTTTAAGTGTTCTGCCCATTTTTGCTCTAATTATACTACCTGGTATGTAATATGTATTACTCAAAACACACACAAGGACCTCCCATTTCAGTGCTAAATTATTGTGTTATCATTCTGAAATATTTAAAATAATAATTAGGAATTTAAATTTAAGTAAAACTTGTTTTGATGACATGTGCTGATATCAGTGTAAATAAGTAAAATGAAATAGCAGTTGGATGAACAGGTATTTTCTATGGTTGTTTGCACACATAGGAGTAATAGCCAGTACCAGCAAAATTTGGACAAAATGTCAAGTGTCACCTACTCTGACAGATGTGTTTCAACATTCAGTTGACATCACTGTTAGATGCACCTTGATTTCAAAAAATTAAAATGTGAACATATTTTATAAGATGAAATGGGGCATTGTTAGGAGGAGACTGAAGTTTAGAGAGTATAAGTAGTCTAAAATCACAGAGTTACTGAACGACAAAGCTGACATTTGAATGACACCAGTCGGATCCTGATGTCAGTGTTCTGAAGCCCTCTGAAAACTTATATTGGATCAATGAATTAATAAATACATTGATAAATTAATATAAACTTGATGGATTCAAGACAAAATACCATCTAAACATATTTCAGACCAATTTGTTGTGTTGTTGAAATCCAATTCCCTGCAATATTAAAAGAAAAATGGAACCTTGGAAAGCTAGATAATTGACACTAGTCTGTTTATGTAACAAAGAGAACAAAGGGTAATAACTTAAACATAGCATTTGAGACATTGAGGAATGTGGGCTGAACCAAGAACAATTTGGCAGGCTAAATGAAATTTTGTGGAATAAGATATATCGAGATCTATTTGCAAGTCTGTGTGCACTTTTTTTAAGATACGAAAATTAGCATATTTACTCAGTAACTTTGTAGGTCATGTAATTTTATAAGTTTTTTTTAAAACATTGGTCATATCTAAAAGAAAAAATAAAACAATCATCAAAGACTTAAATGAATTACTTCTGGAAATTTAAAAGTTAGCTATTTTAGCAAGAAACACATGGACAAGAGTCCTTAGGCAATGACTTCTTTCAAAGTGTGGCAGATCATATTGCTAGCATTAATCAGGCATGTGTATCACGATGTCTTACACAACTGCTTAAGGCCATCAGACTTTATTTAGAAAATATATATATGCATTTTTTTTTTTTTTTGCTTATCTCAAGTGTGTATAACTAAAGGGACATAGTCTTTTAGCAGATTTTTTTTTTCTATTTTAGCATGAATTTTACTAGTGATTTTTAAAAACAAGATATGGTTCTATGATTCCCAAGAGCACAATGAAATTATCTTTGTAACCTTGTCCAACTCTATTCAAAAACTTTGGATTCGAAATCAATCTAAACATTTTTCAGAAAAGACCTCTTGATAATATTTATCAAAAATTGCATTGTCACAAATATCGCACAGGAACCATATGTTTCCTTGGAGTAAGAAATGGTGTTAAATGTATTATTACATTGTGAACAAAAGATATATCTGGATACTATTGTTTACCCTTATGCATACTTTTAATTTAAACAGGGTAAAAATATCAACTCAAAATAGTACTATTTTTTATAACTACGTGTAAATTAATTTAGCAAACTATAAAGTAAAAAAAAAAGATAGTTAATAAAACAAAATCATTTCCCTCTTCAACTCTTAGCAGGTTACACTCACTCTGTGAAATATGAGAGTTACATGAATGGATTCTGTATTCCTAAATCTGTCTAATATCTGCTGGATTTTAGGAGATAGTTTAGTGAATAGACAAGTGCAAACTAGTGGGTAAGTTCAAGCAAATCATCTTGGCTGCACTTTGATGAGGAGGAAAAATGATCTGATTTTATAATTTTAAAGAATGATTCAAAGTCCATTTTACTTTTTGTCAGAACTTTTCACAGTGTAAAATTAATATTTGTAAACAAATGCTAAATGAATAAATTTGAATTAGTTTGTTCCCTAGAAATAAGAGGAGTATGACACACTGAAGGTTATATTGAGGGCTTGCTATCTGCTACCCCTTTATATCATGAGGAAAAAGGCTGCCTGTCTGTATTTAATCATCACGTTATACAACTAAGGAAAACATCATCATCACATTATCACCATCATCATCAACCTAGCAATAAAATCACTCCAAGAATTTTCAAAAGGCTATATGTCTACTCTCAATATCAAATAATAATTTGCAGAAGCTTAAGAAAGCATCTTGAATCTTTCAACTTTATACTTTTTTAAAGCTGAATTGTAGATATGATACAAGTCTTCTTCAACATTACCTAGTGTCCACAAATAACCTCACTGCCTAGGAAAGTACCAAGATTATGTGGAATCCAAATGTAGTATAATTACATGAGAAAGTATTATATTAATAATAACTGGAAAACACAAGCTGTCTGGATATTAACCAGTACACATCTGTATAACTCATTGTCAGAATAATTTAAAACAGAAGCTAGATATCTATTTTCCCTAGCTTTATTGAGATAAAATTGACAATAATGATAATAATAATGCTATATTTTCACTATACAAATGCATTGATTTTATGTTAGTTTCAAAATATCAGGAATGTTCCATCAGAAGAAATTACAACTGGTTAATATTCCTCATTGCCAAAGCATACCTTGCAAACTCTTTGACTTATTTTTGAGTCTTGAAATATGTTTGCATATACATAGACTGAGTTTTAGGTACATAGCTTTTTCAAAAACTCTATATTGAATGAAAGTGTAAAACAAATTAAAGTCAACTTAAAGTTCATTATAGTTACTTGAAACTTTTTTTAAGGACATGGGTAATGTACATTTGGGGACAATTATTTTATGACTGTTTTAATGCCAATAGCTATAACCAATTTCTTTTGTTTATGGAATAAAAATAGCATGGAAGAACAAAATAATCAGAGTGATTATATAACAACATGTCCTACATAAGTATGAAAAAAGCAGTGAAAGTTTATTGCTTATACAGATTAAGTTAATGAACAATTATTTAATTAGCTGTTACTACCAGGTGGGAAATATAATGGCAGGACACACAGACAATGTTAAGAAGGAGAATAATCAGCTCCATTTAAGTTAAAATTCATTGTACACTAACATTGCCTGTATTTAGCACCAATAGTTTCTTTATTTTTATTTCTTTATTTTTTATTTCAATGACTTTTTGGGGTACAATTGTTTTTGATTACATAGATGAATTGTATGGTAGTGAAGTCTGAGATTTTAGTGCACCTGTTACCCTAGCAGTGCACATTGTACCCAATATGTAGAGAAAGCTTGAAATTCCCATTTTTAAAACCATCAGATCTCATGAGGCCCATTCACTATCAGGAGAACAGTAGGGGAAAGAAAGACCCACCCCCAGGATTCAATCATCTCCCACTAGGTCCCTCCCACAACACATTGGGAAATATGGGAGCTACAAGATGAGATTTGGGTGGGGACACAGAGTCAAACCGTATCAGATGTGGTGAAAAGGGAACACCTACACACTGCTGATGGGAGAGTAAATTAGTACAACCTCTACAGAAAACAGAATGGAGATGTCTTAAAGAACTAAAAGTAGACCTATCTACCCAAAGGAAGTCATTGTATATATGTTTAAAACAATTCTATCTGCACATGCATGTTTATTGCAGCACAATCCACAGTTGCAAAGATATGGAATCAACCTAAATGTTCATCAGCAGATGAGTGGATAAAGAAAATGTAGTATATATACGTCATTGACTACTACTCAGCCATGAAAAGAAATGAAATAATGTTTTTTTACAGCAATTTGACTGGAGCTGGAGGCCATTATTCCAAGTGAAATAACACAGGAACGGGAAACCAAGTAAATACGTTCTCACTTATAAGTTGCAAGTGGCTGGGCGCGGTGGCTCACGCCTGTAAGCCCAGCACTTTGGAAGGCCGAGGCGGGCAGATCACGAGGTCAGGAGATCGAGACCATGGTGAAACCCCGTCTCTACTAAAAATACCAAAAATTAGCCGGGTGCGGTAGCGGGCACCTGTAGTCCCAGCTACTCGGGAGGCTGAGGCAGAAGAATGGCATGAATCCGGGAGGCAGAGCTTGCAGGGAGGCGAGATTGCACTACTGCACTCCAGCCTGGGCGACAGAGCAAGACTCAGTCTCAATAAATAAATAAATAAGTTAGAACTAAGCAATGGGTAAACAAAAGCGTATAGTGTAATATAAAGTACAGTAATGACTGAGAAATAAGAAGAGTGGGAGGTGATGAGGAACAGGTGGGTTTGGGGGAACAGGTGGTATTTGGCTCCATAAGTAAGTTAAGTGGTGATTTGTGAGGTTTTGCCTCACCCATCACCCAGTAGTGTACACTGAACGCAATTTGTAGTCTTTTATCCCTCAACCCCCACCCACCCTTTCCCCCGCATCCCCAAAGTCCATTGTATCATTTTTATGCCTTTGCATCCTTATAGTTGAGGTCTCACTTATGAGTGAGAACATACAATGTTTGGTTTTCAACTCCTGAGTTACTTCACTTAGAGTAATAGTCTCCCATCCGGTTTGCTGCTAATGCCATTAATTCATTCCTTTTTATGGCTGAGTAGTATTCTATCGTATATACACAGCACAATTTCTTTATCCACTCATTGATTGATGGGCATTTGGGCTGGTCCTATATTTTTGCAATTGCAAATCGTGCTGCCATAAATATGCATGCACAAGTATCTTTTTTGTACAACAACTTAATTTCCTCTGGGTAGATACCCAGTACTGGGATGACTGGATCAAACGGTAATTCTACTTTTAGTTCTTTAAGGAATATCCACACTGTTTTCCGTAGTGGTTGTACTAGTTTACATTCCTACTGACAGTGTAGAAGTGCTCTCTTTTCCACACCAACGTCTATCATTTTTTAATTTTTTTTGATTACAGCCATTCTTGCAGGAGTAAGGTGGTATCACATTGTGGTTTTGATTTGCATTTCCCCAATTATTAGTTATGTTGAGCATTTTTTCATGTTTGTTGGCCATTGGGTATATCTTCTTTTGAGAATTGTCTGTTCATATCCTTAGTCCTCTTTTTGATGGGATTGTTTTCTTCTTGCTAATTTGTTTGTCCACTTTTTATTAGGGTTATTTGTTTTCTTCTTGTGGAATCCTTTGAGTTCCTTGCAAATAAGTATATTTACATTGCTGTAAAACAGATCTCCTGAACTTTTTTATCTTGCAAATTTAAAACTCTAAATCCATTAAACAACAACTCCCTTTATCTCCCTCCTCCCAAACCCAATAACCACTATTCTGCTTTTGTCTCCACAAACTTGACTTAGACACATCATATAAAGTGGAACCATACTTTATATATATTTTACTGTTTGACTTATTTCATTTAGCATAATGCTCTCAAGGTTCATTCATGTAATAGTATGTGAAAAAAAATCCTCCATTTTAAAGAATGAATTTTTTTTTATGTACAGTCCCCAACTTACATCATTTGACATTATAATATAATGGTGCAAAAGTGATATACATTTTATAGACACTATACTTTGAGTATCCATATGATCATTCTGTTTTTCAATTTCAGTATAGTATTCAATAAAATTACATGAGGTATTCAACACCTTATCATAAGATAGGCTTTGTGTTAGATTATTTTGCTGAAATGTAGGCTTGTCTCCATTTTCATAAGTTTTCTGAGCACATTTAAGGTAGGCCAGGGTAAGGTATGATTTTCAAAATGTTAGATATATCATATGTATTTTTGACTTACAATGCCCTCAAAATGATAGACTTGTTGGGTGATAACCCATAGTAAGTTGAGGAGCATTTGTATGTACTACATTTTGTTTATCTGTTTATCCATCCATGAAACATTTGGGTTGCTTATAGCCACTAGGCTATCATGAATGGTGCTGCTGTAAATATGGGTGTGATAATTGAGTTTATGCAGTGTTCTGTTTTAATTTCCTTCTAATTTCTTCTTCTGTACATTTTTGAGATTTTTTTACTTGTTAATATATTTATTATAATTAACATTCTAAATTCATAGCAACCTAATTTAAATTGATACAACTTAGTTGAAATAGCATAGACAAACTATGCTCCGTTGCTACCCTTTATGTTGTTATTACTCATGATGTCTTTATATGTTATTTTATGATTAACATAGATTGAAATACATTTTGTGATTTTCTTTGAAATTATAAAAATTTTAAAAAGGAGTTATACACCAAAAATACAATAATTCTGGTCTTAATGTTTACTTCAACTTTTGCCTTACTGAAGTTCTCTATTTATTTATGTGGCTTTAAGTTACTACCTAGTGTCCTTTTACTTCAACCTGAAGAGCTCCCTTCAGCATTTTTCATCCAATAGATTTTATAAGCAACAAATTCTCTCAAAAATATCTTACTCTTACATTTTTGAAAGATAGTTTTGCTGGATATAGAAATCCTGATAGTTTTTTCTTTTCAGTTCTTTTAAAACATTACCCCTTCCTTCCTGGCCTCTGTTGTTTATAATGAGAAATATATTTTTATCTTGCAGTTGAATATACTTTGAGTATGATAAGTTGCTTGTATTTTGTTGCTTCCATAATTCTTTCAATTTTGCCTTTGACACGTTGAAAATAATGTGTCTCAATGTGAAAATTAGTGTTTTTATTTTATTTTATTTTATTTTATTTTGGAGCTTGTAAAGCTCCATGGATGTGTAGATTTGTATCTTTTATCAAATTTTTTTTTTTTTTTTTTTTTTGAGACAGAGTCTTGCTCTGTCTCCCAGGCTGGAGTGCAGTGGTGCGATCTCAGCTTACTGCAAGCTCTGTCTCCCATGTTCATACCATTCTCCTGCCTCAGACTCCCGAGTAGTTGGGACTACAGGCACCCGCCACCATGCCCAGCTAAATTTTTATATTTTTAGTAGAGATGGGGTTTCACCATGTTGGCCAGGATGGTCTCGATCTCCTGACCTCGTGATCTGCCCACCTCGGCCTCCCAAAGTGCTAGGATTACAGGCATGAGCCACTGCGCCCGTCCTTCTTTTATCAAATTTGTAAAAATTTTGCTTTTATTTCTTCAAATACTAATTTTATTCATTTATTCTCTGTAAATTATTTTTTAATTTTTGTGGGTGCATAGTAGGTGTATATATTTATGGGGTACATAAGATGCTTTGATACAGGCATGTAACGCATAATAATCAGATTATGGAGAATGGGGTATCCATTCCCTCAAGCATTTATCCTTAGTGTTACAAACAATTCAGTTATGCTCTTCTAGTTATTTAAAAAATACAAGTAAATTATTGACAGGCGTCACTCTGTTGTGCTATTACATAGTAGGCTTTTTTCATTCTTTCTAATTTTTATTTTTTTGTACCCAACAACCATCCCCACTTCTTCCCCAACCCGCCACTATGCTTTTCAGCCTCTGGTAACCATCCTTCCATTTCTTAGCTCCATAAATTCAATTGTTTTGATTTTTAGATTCCATAAATAAATGAAAATATGTGATATCTGGCTTTCTTCTTTCTGTGCTTGGCTTATTTCACCAAACATAATGATTTCTAGCTTCATCCATGTGCTGCAAAAAACATGAGGATGCAGATATCTCTTTAATAAACTGATTTTCTTTCTTTTGGGTATATTCCCAGAAGTGGAACTGATGGATTACATGGTAGCTCTATTTTTAGTTTTTTTCTGGAATCCCCAAACTGTTCTCCATAGTGGTTGTATTAATCTACATTTCCAGGAACAGTGTACAAGGGTTCCCTTTTCTCCACATCCTTGACAGCATTTGTTATTTCCTGTCTTTTGGATATAAGCCATTTTAAGATGAGATATCTTATTGCAGCTTTGATTTGCATTTCCCTAATGATTAATGATGTTAAGCACGTTTTCATATAACATATGCCATTTGTGTGTATTCTTTTGAGAAATATGTATTCAAATCTTTTGTCCATTTTTAAACCAGATTATTAGGTTCTTTTCCTATAGAGTTGTCTGACCTCCTTATATTCTGGTTATTCAACTCTTGTCAGATAGATAGTTTGCAAGTATTTTCTGTCACTGTTTATTGTATCCTGCACTGTGCAAAACTTTTTATAACTTGATGTGATCCCATTGTCCATTTTTGCTTTGGTTGTCTGTGCATGTGGGGTATTACCCAAGAATTTTTTTTCCAGACCAAAGTCCTGGAGAAATTCCTCAATGTTTTCTTGTAGTAGTTTCATAGTTTGAGTTCTTAGATTTATGTCTTTAATTCATTTTGATTTGATTTTTGTATATGGTGAGAGATAAGAGTCTAGTTTCAATCTTTTGCATGTTCATTTGAAGTTTTTCTTCATTTTTGATGTAGGCACTTATAGCTATAAACCTCCCTTATAGTGCTGCTTTTACTGTATCCCATAGATTTAGGCATATTGTGTTTTCAAAATCATTTGTTTCAAGAAATTTTACAATTTCCTCCTAATTTCTTTATTGACCCATTGGTCAATTGGGAACATATGGTTTAATTTCCATGTGTTTATGTCATCTCCAAAATTCCTTTCATTATTGATTTCTACCTTTATTTCATTGTGGTTAGAGAAGGTCCTTGCCATTATTTAAATATTTTAAGACTTGTTTTATGACCTAATATATGATCTCTCCTTGAGAATGATCCATGTGCTGAGGAAAAGAATGTGCATTCTTTACTCATTAGATGAAGTGTTCTAAATACTTATTAGAGCCATTTAGTTTATAGTGCAGATTTAGTACTCTGTTTCTTTGTTGATTTTCTGCCTGGAAGATCTGTTTAATGCTGAAAGTAAGATGTTGAAGTCTCTAGCTATTGTTATATTGGAGTCTCTCTCTAGCTCTAATAATATTTGCTTTATATATCTGGATGCTCCAGTGTTGGGTGCATATATACTTAAAATTGTTATATCCTCTTGCTGAATTGGCCCATTTACCGTTATATAGTGTCTGGGAGCTAGGACCCAGAACAAGGTTCTCAGGGCTCTGACTGGTGTCCTATCCCGCAGTAGCTGAGCTGGTCTCCAAGGTGCAATACAAAGTCCTTTCCACTCTTCCCTCTCCACTCCTCAGGAAGAAGGGTGGGGTCTCATGTGAAGATGTGAACTGTGCAGTCTGATGTTAGGGTGGGGGTGATGCCAGCACTTCCTTAGCTACCCTGGCTGGTGTCTCCAGTAGGTCATATATTCCCATTCCCCTTACTCCCCTCCCCACCACCAGTGCACTGGCACTGGACCTTGACCAAATTCAGCACTCGGACTCACCTAGCAGTTGCAGTCTTTGTGGCCTAGACTACCATTCAAGTCTAGTTAGAGCCCCAGAACACTGTAGCCTACAGCAGTGAGGTTTGTGAGAAGCCAGGCTCCAGTAACTGAAATCAGTGATTCTCCTGTGGGTAGGGCTGGTTTAAATGCTCCCTCTCTGAATAAGCATCAGCTGAGTCTGGTCTGGTTTTGTTTTCTGTTATAAAAGAGCAGCACTGAGTTCAATGCTTCTTATTTGCTGCACTCTCCCTCTCCCAAGTGCAAAGAAAGGCTCTGTGTGCCATGCCACCACTGCCAGATGATAGGGTAAGCCAGGAATCTGTGATTTAGATTTTTTTTTTCCTACCTCTTCAGTGCCTCTTTCGGTGATACGAAGTGAAAACCAGGTACTGTGAATACTCACCTGATTTTTTATTCTTATGAAGATGCATTTTCTGTGTAGATAGTTGTTAAATTGGTGTCCTTGCAGGGGGAATAATAAGTGGAACCTTCTATTCCACCATCTATACCCCTCATTTTTTTACCCATTTGTTGCAGGTTTTCAGAGTGAATAATTTCAAATGACCTATTTTCCAAGTTTTCTGATTTGTTTTTCTGCCTGCTTAAAATTTCTATTGTTTTAAATTTCAGTTATTCCTCCTTTTAGTATAAGAATTTTCATTTGATTGCTTTTCACAATTTTATTTTCTTTGCTAATATTCACTGTTTTTATATCATTCTTCTATTTTACTTTATCTGTGGTTTCCGTTACTCTGAGCATATTTAATGTGGTTGATTGTAGTTTTTATATAGTAAGTCCAATGTCTATAATTTCTCAGGGACAGTCATTTGTGCATAGACTATACTTTCTTTTTAATTTGCACACTTCATTTTTGTGTGTGTTTGAAAACTGAACATATTGAATATTATAGAAGGTATATCTAAAAGTTAGATCCTTCTCCTTACCCAGGATGTATTTGGTTCCTTCATGTGTGCTATAGCTGTTTGTTTAATGTATTTTGGTGAAGCCAAGTTTTTGTTTGTTTGTTTGTTTGTTTTTAATGTATGACCTATGAAGTTTTTGTTTCTTTAGGTTGTACAATGCTTTTGATTTCAGAGATTGGCTTGACCTTCAAAAGCTCCTCTTCCCCAAAGAAATTGGAGAAGAAAAAGAGAGAAAATAGAGATGGAGAGAGAGAGAGAGAGAGAGAGAGAGAGAGAGAGAGAGAGAGAGAAAACAAAGAATAAAATAAAGAAAAAAATAAAATTATCCAATTCTTTGCATGTTGCAGGTTGAATTTCTGCTGGATCACTTCTTCAATGCTTAATTAGGTTGTTTAAAAATTAGCATTTGCCCTCATTTTCAATTTCTTTTGAGTTTACAGAAAGTCAGAGGGAAATCTCAGGGTCTTCTCAGGCCTTTTCTGAGCATTCATTTTGTATTAGGCAGGTGCATTGCTTTCTAACTTCCTCCGTATATGTAGACAGTTTTTGAATAACCTAATTTCTCAAAGAAAAGTCTCTCCATAGCTTATCTTTCAGGATTTCATTGCCCTCTTGTTTGACACATTGTAATATTTCACCATAGGCAGCTGGTGGATGTTTCTTTGTCTTATATTGGTTTTGAAGAATACCTCCCACTTTTCTGCCCTTAGTGAGTTTTGACTTAGCCAGCATAAGGTGAGTGCTTTCAGCAGTCCTTCAAGTATCCCTGACAGTTAAGATAAGATAAGCATAGCTCTTTGAGAATAAAGTCTGCTATGCTCCTTGTGGAACCAGGTACCGGTATCCTATACCAGGGACACAGGTTACCATCTTCATGACTGTCATTGTGTCAGAAGGTGGTGTGGGGCTGGGGGAGACAAGGACAAGTAAAAATGCCACAATGCTTTCCTAATGTTTTCAAGTTGCGTTTTTCTTGATTAAGCATTCTCTTGGTTGCTATATATTATTTACCATAGTTCCAGCAAAGTTGATTCTGACAGTTTTTGCTTCAATTTTTCATCTTTCTGTGGAAAGATGAACTCTTGGACTTCTTTACTCTGCCATTTTTGCTGACATCTGACTTATGTATTTTAAATACATATGTTCTATTTATAGTGGATCTGTGGTTTGTTGCACAAATGCTCCCACCAAAACCATGGCACTCCTCAGATGTCAAGGTGTTTACTGCAGACGAGTCAGACCTAAATCCCTTCCTCAGAATTTCTCTCAACTGAAGTACAATATCTGTCTTAAGTTTATACCTCACTGGGGGTTGCTCATATTAAATGATTGATCAGTAAAAACAAACAAAAACTTGACCCTTTTGCCAAGACATCTGACAATCCAGAAATCCAGGAAAATTGAGAATATACCATACCTTCAAATTCTTATGGGATTGCTGAGCTTTTCTTACCCTTTTATGGATATTGTTCAGTTCCAACAACTTTTATACCAAAACGAAGTCTCAGATGCTATTTCCTGGCTCATATGAGATAAAGCAATACTTGCATTCAAACATTACATTAGAATACCTGAGGAAAATAAATTCTGTTCATGTTAATTTGCACATTTTGCATTCCTCTTTGCATCTGGCCATTATCAATTATTTTTCTAACTTCTTACAAAATTGAATGTTTTAACAAAAATCTTTTAGGCTAGTTATCAAGTTTTGTTATTTATACTACTTACATTTTCCTTTGTTGAAAATCAGAGAGATTTACCTGTATGTATTCTTCATACATTTATTTCAAATTTTTTCAATGATAATGGATACACGCTGTTCTCATGATAGTGAGTCCTTGAGAGATCTGGTTGTTTGAAAGTGTGTAGCAGCTCCCTGCTTGCTCCTGCTCCCAATCTGTGAGACACCTTGCTCTCCTTTCACCTTCTGTTATTAGTGGAAGCTTCCTGAGGCTTCCCTAGAAGGACAAGCTGCTAAATTTCTTATACAAGCCTGCAGAATTCTGAGCCAATTAAATCTCTTTGCTTTATAAATTACTCGGTCTCAGGTATTTCTTCATAGCAATGTGAGAATGAGCTAATACACATATCCTGTTATATAACCTAGATTTTTTATTACAAGTTCTGTAACACTTTTTCTCTCTCCAAACACAGAGAGATCTCTGGTTTTTCCAGCAAATTCCTGCAAATATACCAAACTCCAAAAAGCCTATGTCATCTTTGAAAACAATCTTTTCATTTTAGAATGGTTTTAAACTTATGGAAAAAATGTGAAAGTAGTACAGAGAATTACCACATACTCTACCACCAGTTTTACCTATTAATGTATAGTATTAGTATGGTATATGTTTCAAAACTAATGAACCCAATATGGATACTCTAGTATTAACTAAAGTTTATATTTTATTCAGAATTCAATAGCTTCTTCCTATTGTCTTTTCTGTTCTAGGATCCCATCATAGATGCCACTTTACATTTAGGCATTATGCCTCAGGCTCCTCTTGTCTGTGATAGTTTCTAAGACTCCTTATTTTTGAAGACCTTGAACGTTTTCAGGAGTTCTGGGCAGGTATTTTGTAGAATGTCTTTCAGCTGGGATTTGTCTGATGTTTCTCTCATGATTAGATGGAGGTTATGTGGTTTTAGAAGGAAGACCACAGAGCCAAAGTGCCAGTCTCTTCGTACCATATAAAAGGTATATACTATGAACATGACATATAACTGTTGATGTTAACTTTGATCATCTTGCTTGAGGTAACATTTGGCAGGTTTCCCTATAGTAAACTTACTCTTTTTCTCTTTTTCCGTATTGTGTTCTTTGGAAGGAAATCACTCTAGCAACTCATACATAATGAGAAAAAAGCTATGTTGCCAATGTAGAAGATCTACATGAATTATTTGGAATTATTCATAAGACAGTTGTCAATTCTCTCTGTACTTATTAATATAATTATTTCTGTATAACCATGAACTCAGGGGTATAGAATCTCTATACTTTGAGTTATTATTTGGTACTAAGTTATTCTGTGACTCAAATTTTTCCAGCTTTAGCCATTAGGATTATTTCAGCTGGAAATTAGATTACGTATTTCTTTGCCTACCCATCATTGTGGGTGTTATTGTGTTGGTCTTTTCTTAAAAGTACTTTCTCACTCTCTGGAATTATAAGATTCTCCGGACTCACCTTGTACATTTCCTCTCACAGTTCATTTCTCCAAGGAACAATAGTTCCTTTCAATGAAGTATGCTATTAAAAACTAAGATCTGGGTACTGGTTGTGCTTGATACTACTAGGGTGTTGTTGCTTCTAGATCTCTTAATACGTTCAGTGGATAATATGTGTGAATACTAACATATATACATGTGCAAGTAAAAATTCCACAATTCTTTCCTAATGTTTTCAAGTTGCCTTTTTCTTGATTAAGCATTCTCTTGATTGCTCTACATTATTTACTATAGTTCTGGCAAAGTTGATTCTGACAGTTTTTGCTTCAATTTTTCATCTTTCTGTGTAAAGACAGACCCTTGGACTTCTTTGCTCTGCCATCTGATTTATGTATTTTAAATACATATGTTCTATTTGTAATGGATCTGTTGTGTGTGTACATATATATAATATATATACACATATATACATATATATATCCCATATATATGGGTTATCCCCTCAATGTATTGAGAGATACATGTTATCCCCTCAATGTATTGAGAGATCTAGAAGCAACAACACCCTAGTAGTATCAAGCACATATATAATATATATAGTGTAAATATTTCTGCATGCTACCATCTGCACCTGCATTAAACTAAAAATGAGTTCATTTTGATGCAATCAACCCTAATTTATTACCACGCAGATATTCTAGCTTTCTCTCTTTGTTTATCTGTAACCTCTAAATCCAACAGTGAGAAAATTGGCTCCCACCATTTTTTGTACATTTTCTAAATTGCTCGATTTCAGTAAACTTACATTGTGGTTTCAGAGTTGTCTACCCACACCACATGGGGAACAATGTTAATCAACTGGAGTACAGTCCTTATATAGAGTTCCTTTTGAATTTAGTTTTGCAGATTAAACTCTTTTCCAAGTTACTTAGGTCAGAACCTGATTTCTCTACCTCCTTCACTGAGTTATTTAATAACTTTGTCATCCGTTTAGATTTTCTTGTCACATTCTACATCCCATTTGGGGTTTTCCAAATCTCCTAAATAATTTTTTAATTTGCATAAATTAAACTATGTCCTCTATGTTATGTATATGAGAGGGGGCAAATAATTAAAATTTTAAATTTACCATATCGATATCATAGAGAATAGTTTCACTACTGTAAGAAGCTCTCCTGTACTTCAACTATTCAACCACTCCCCTTCACCTGAAACTGGCAGCCACAATTTTTACCATCTATACACTATCGTCTTTTCCAGCATGTCATATTATTGAAATCATAAAATATTTAGCATCTTCAGGCTTTTTTCTTGCACTTAATATATACATTTAAAAATTATCCGTAGCTTCTGCACAACAAAAGAAATATCAGCAGAGTAAACAGACAACCCACAGAGTGAGATAAAGTCTTCTTAATCTGTATATCCAAAGAAAGGACTACTATTCAAAATCTGTAAGGAACTCAAACAAATCAGCAAGAACAAAAACAAACAATCTCATCAAAAAGTGAGTTGAGGACATGAATAAACAATTCTCGAAAGAAGATATACAAATAGCCAACAAACAAGAAAAAATGCTTAACATCACGATCAGGGAATCAAAACCACAGTGTGATACCAACTCACTCCTACAAGAATGACCATAATAAGAGAAGAAAATAAAACAGTTGTTGGCATGGATGTGGTGAAAAGGGAACACCACTACACTGCTGATGGAATGTAAACTAGTACAACCACTATGGAAAAAATTATGGAGATTCCTTTAAGAACTAAAAGTAGATCTACCATTTGATCCAGCAATCCTACTCCTGGGTATCTATCCAGAGGAAAAGAAGTCATATAAAAAAGATGCTTGCACATGCATGTTCATAGCAGCACAATTTGTATTTGCAAAATTATGAAACCAGCAAAAATGCCCATCAATCAATAAGTAAATAAAGAAAATGTGGTACATATATACACCATGGAATACTACTCAGTCATGAAAAATTATGAAATAATGGCATTCACTGCAACCTGGATGGAACTGGAGACCATTATTTTAAGGGAGGTAATTTAGGAATGAAAAACCAAACATCTTATGTTCTCACTTGTAAGTGGGAGCTAAGCTATGAGGATGCAAAGGCATAAGAATAATACAATGGACTTTGGAAACTCAGCGGAAAGGGTGGGAAGGTGATGAGGGATAAAAGTCTACACATTGGGTACAGTGTATGCTGCACTTCAGGTGCAAAATTTCAGAAATTACCACTAAAGAACTTGTTCATGTAACCAAACACCACTTGTTCCCCCCTAAACCTGTTATCCATATCTGTATGTTACTTTATTTCTTTTTATTTTAAAACAATATTCCACTGTATGATTTGCCACATTTTGCTTAATCATTCACTTATTGAAGTACATCTTGATTGCTTCTAGTTTTTTGGTAACTATGAATAAAGGTGCTCTAAATTTGCATGCAGTTTTCTTTCATTTATTACTGTTGAGTTTTATGAGTTTATTTGTATTTTATATACATATTCTTTGTTACATATGTGTTTTGCAAATATTTTATTCCAATCTGTGCTTGTCTTTTTACTAACAGTGTCTTTTGCAAAGCAAAGCTTCTCAATTTTAATAAAATTTAACCTAAAAAATATTTGTTTCTTTCATGATTCATGCTATTGGAATTTTACTTTAAAAGCTTATCAACAAACTCAAGGTTACATAGATTTTTCTAGTATGTTTTCTTTATAAATTTTGTTAGTTTCACATTTTACATATAGGACTATAATACATTCTGAATTAATTTTTGTATAACATGTAAAGGTTTATGTCCAGTTTTTTTCTTTCTTTTTTTTTTTTTGAATATACAACCATTGATTTTAGCACTCTTTGTTACAAAGACTATTCTTTTTTCACTGAAATCAGTACCACTACCTAATTGTCACAGAGCAGTTGATTATACTTGTGTTAGCATATTTATGGTTATTCTACTCTATGCCACTGACCAATGTGTCTATTCTTTCATCAGTTTCAGAATGTCTTCATTATTGTAACCTTATAGTAAGTCTTAAAATTGGCTGCATAAGATCTCCAACTTTGTCTTTTTCTACTACATGGTATTGGCTATTCTAAGTCTTTTGCCATTTTATTTTAAATTTAGAATTGGTATGTTGATACCTACAAAATAGCTTGCCAGCATTTTGGATGGAATTGTGTTAATTATATATTACAAACTAGAAAGAATTGACATCTTAACAACATTAAGTCTTTCCATCTATGAACAAACAGTGTCTCTTCATTTGCTTACAATCTTTAATTTATTTCATTAGAGGTTGGAGGTTTTTTGCACTCACATTTTGTGTATATTTTGTTATACTTATCGCTAGGTATTTCTTTACTTTTGGTATTATTTTAAATAGTATTAACATCAAGTGCCAAGTGTTTATTGCTGGCTTATAGAATATAAATTCACTTTTGTATATTGATTTTATATCCTGTAGCCTTACTCTACTTGATTATTAGTTCCAGGAGATTTTTTTTTCAGTTATTTAGAATTTTCTACATAGAAAATTGTGTCATCTGTGAATAGAGACAGTTTTACTTTTTCCATCTTAATCCATTTATAAGTGTGTGTCTCATCTTACTGTCTTTGTGTATTAGCCAAGACTGACAGTATGATGTTAAATAACAATTGTGAGAGAGAATATTTTTACATTTTTTCCTTGTTCCCAATGTCCTTGGGAAAGTGTCTATTTTTCCACCATTAAGTATGATATTAGAAGTAGATATTGTGTAAGTTTTATCTATCAAGTTTAGGACATTTCCTTCTGCTACTAGTTTGCTGGGAGGTTTTTAGTTTTTTATTTTTAAAATCATGAGGGAGTGTTGGATTTTTAATTTTTTTAATCAATTGATATGATCATAGAATTTTTCTTCTTTAGTACATTGATTTGGTGGATTACATTGTTTGATTTTCAAAGGGTCCCAGCCTTGCATACCTGGAATAAATCCAACTTTATTGTGTATCATGGTGTATAATTATTTTTATAATGTAAAGGGTCAAGTTTAGTAATATTTTGTTGATGATTTTGCATCTATCATCATGAGAGATATTGGTATGTGGTTTTCCTTCTTGTAGTGTTTTGGTATTAGAGTAATAACCTCAATGAATGAGTTAGAAAGTGTTCTTTATTTTTTGCATGATTTGACATACTTTCTTCTTTATTTGTCTGACACAATTTATCAGATGAAACTATTTAACCCTTGTGTGATTTTTTTTGGGAAGTTGCTAATAATTGACTTAATTTCTTTAGTAGATATACATAACACTATCTAGGTTTTATCTGTTTCCCCTGGTGTGATTTTTGGTAATTATGTCTTTTGAGTCATTGGTCCATTTCATCTGAATAATCAAATAATGCACATAGAGTTTTTCATAGTACTCTATTATTCTCTTCATATCCATGAGATTAGAAACCATAGTTTGTGTGATTTCTGTTTCTGTTAATGTGTGCTTTATGGTCCAGAATGAAGCCTATTTTGGGCAAATGGTCTGAGCTTAAGAAGCATACATGTAATGCTGTTGTTGCATAAAATATTCTATAAATATTAATTGGATCCAGTTGATTTGAGTGCTCTTCAGGTCAACTATACCCCTATTTATTTTCTTGCTCTTGATCTATCAATTATGGAGAGGAAAGAGTTAAAGTATTCAATTATAATTGTGGTTTTTCTTTTTTCTTTTTTCTTTTTCGTCTTTTTTTATTTAGCTCTGTAAGATTTTGTTTCATATATTTTGAGGATCTGTGTCTAGATGTACACGCATTTTCGCTATGAACAAAAGTTCTCTGAAAAGGAATTTAGAGAAAAGAGACTTGATTTCAGTAGACAATGTGCAAACCAGAGAGACACAGCTTTTGGTGTAAAACAAAAATGTGTTCCAGTGAACAAAGGGAGAGTTTGTCTTTTGTACAGAAAGCACGAGTGTAGGTTTCCATATGCAAAAGAAAGATTCAAATTTGCTTTGTTCTGATTGGTTGATAGTTTTGAGCTCTGATTTGTTGATGTGTGCAGAATTCTGATTAGTCAGTGTAGGTCATAGCTTTTTGGTTGGTTCAGGTGGCATAAATAGAAACAGCTAGCTAAGAAAGTCCCAAAGGTAAGGAGGCATGTAGGTTCTCTGGGAACTCAGAGCATGTGTGTAACATCTTGTCAACAAATGGTCATTTGCCTGTCGTTTGATTTCAGACCCAGTTAACCACTCAGAACACCTCTTGAGGCATTGAGGACCTGTCTCTTTCAGCGTTCACGCTACTCAAGCATTTTAAAAATTAGTTTCAACTTGCTATGTCTTTCTCCAGCCCTTTACTTTTAGTCTACCAGAGTCTGTATGTTAAAAGTGGGATTGTGGTAAATAACCTATAGTTGAGTCTTGTTTTTTAATCCACTCTGACAATCTTTGCTATTTTATTGATTTTTTAGACAATTCATATTTAAAGGGATTGTTGATATGTATGAAGCAATGCTAGCAATGTTTACGTTTTCTATTCATTACTAGAGGTTTTACTTATTTATTTACTTATTTTCATGCTTTCTCCAAATGTAATGAAACCTTTTATATAATCCCACTTTATATTATCTTTTAGTTTATCAACTATACTTACTTCATAAATATTTTAATGGTTATAATTTATATATTCCATATATTTTAGCTAATCTATTTTAAAATTGCACCATAAAATATTTTGTTTTATCTTCATTTATTCCATCCTGAATACTAGTCCATTCTTTAGGCATGTTTTTGGTGCATATTAATTATCTTCTTTCTTTAGAAAATAAGTTTTTCTCTGTTAACTTTAATATTTATATCATGACATTAAAAATTCTTATTTTCTGTTAAAAAATGTTTATCTTTCTTTTTTTGCAGAGCAAGCCTGCTGTTGATAAATTCCCTCAGTTTTTGTTTCTCTGAGAAAATTTTAATTTCTCTTTTACCTTTGAGGAACAATTTCAGTCGATATGGAATTATGACTTGGTAGATTCTTCTTTCAACAGTACATATTTCACTTCATTTTTAATTCTTAAGCTCATAAATATTCTTCAGAAGGTAACATATTCTGGTTTTCCCCAGATTTATTGAGGTATAAATGACAAATACAATTTTATATATTTAACATGTACAGTGTGATGTTGTGATATATGTATATGTTGTGGAATAATTACCAAAATCAAGCTGGTTAACATATTTATCATCTCATAGAGTTTCCTTTTTTATAATTGTGAGAACACTTAAGATCTACTCTATCAGCAAATTTCAAGTATACATTATCATTAATTATAGTTACCATACTATACATTAGGTCTCCAGAACTTATTTATCTTATAACTGTAAGTTTGTACCATATGGCCAACATCTCACTATTCTCTTCACCCCCTTACTCCTGTTAATGACTTTTCTACTCTCTCATTCTGTGAGTTTGACTTTTGAATATTTCACATGTAAGTGAGATCATGCAGTATCTGTTTTTATGTGCCTGATTTATTTCACTTAACATAATGTCCATCAGGTTTATTCATGTTGTTGCAATTATCAGGATTTTCTTCTATTAAAGGAAAAATTATATTCCATCACACACACACACACACACACACACACACACCACTTTCTTTATCCATTCTTTCATTAGCACTTAGTTTGTGTCCATATGTCATATGCTGGCTATTATAAATAATGCTGCAATGAACGTGATAATGCAGATATCTCTTTGAGTTAGTAATTATATTTATTTTTTAACATATACCAGAAGTGAAATTACTTGATCACACACTAGTTATATTTTTAATTCTTTGAGGAATCTTCATACTGTTTTCTATAATAGCGATACCAATTTACATTCCTACCAACAATGAGTAAGGGCTTCATTTTTCCACACCTTCACCAACACTTGTTATCATTTGACATTTTGAAAATAGCCATCGAAATACATGTGAGGTGATATCTTATTGTGGTTTTGATTTGTATTTCTCTGATGATTATTGATGCTGAGCATTTTTTTCCATATACCTTTTGGCCATCTGTATGTCTTCTTTTGAAAAAATGTCTATTCATATCCATTGCCTATTTTTTTAATTGGCTTATTTTTAATTAAGTTGTATAAATTACTTCACTGTTTTTTTTTTTCTCACATGTTTTCTTTGGAGAAATCTGCATAATTTTTCTTCCTTTTCCTCTATAGGTATGGTTTTATTTTTTCCTCTGGCTTCTTTTAAGATTTTGTCTTTGTCTTTGGATTCCTACAGTTTGAATTTGCTATGCCTTGGTGTGTGCATATGTTTGCGTGGTTTGTTTTTTGTTTGCTGGTTGGTTGGTATTTATCCAGTCTGATGATCCCTTTCTTAATTTGTGTTTTTAATTTGTAATTTTTTGAAAAGTTCTTGGCTGTCATTGCCTTAAATGTTTCTGCTTTCATCTCTCTTTTCCTTCTGGTATTCAATAATGAATACATTATATTTTTTGAAATTGTCTCACAGTTTGTTAGTCTTCTGTCCTGGGTGTGTGTGTGTGTGTGTGTGTGTGTGTGTGTGTGTGTGTGGTGTTTGTTTTCTCTTTTCTTCTTTTTCCTCTTTACCATTCAATTTCAGTGTGTCTATCAACAAATCATCATATTCACTGAGTCTTTCTTTAGCTATGCCAAATTTACTGAATAACTCATTGAAGGTGTTCTTCATTTCTTTTATAGTATTATTGTTTTTTGTTTTGTTTTCTAGCATTTCCTTTTAACTATTAGACTTTTCATCTCTCTGTTTACATCATCCTTCTGGTTTTCCACGTTGTCTACCTTTCTATTACATCACTTGACATTATTTATTGTTATTTTTTATTTTGTTTCTGATAGCTGTAATATCTGCACCATATCTGAGTTTTGTTTTTGTGATTTTTTTTTCTATTGTGACTGTTTTTGTATTTTGGCTTACCTTGAAGTTTCTGTTATTTTATTGCAAAAGTTTATGACTCCAGGGTTTCTGTCTAGGTAGGCAAATCTCTTCTGTGGTTTAAATAAAAACCTGTCTGTAAATATTTTGATGTGGTAGTTTTTTTGTTTTTGTTTTTGTTTTTTTTTTTTTGGCTACAACCTCGGTTCTTTGATTGATCCAACAAAAGTCATTTATTTCATGTTTTTCCAGTATTTTCTCATAATGACAGGAATGATGACTTTCAATTGTTTTATATATTATAGTTGAAACTGGAAATTCTTCATGCCTTTTTAGACCCACAATAATTTACTCCTATGACCTTTACTTTAACTCTTACCCCTTCATATTTGCACATTTTGTCTTATACAGCTTTAATTCCGTAGACAGCTATTATAATCGCTCTTAAGCATAAACCATGAATACCTTAGACCTATTATTTTATGCTCATTTGGGCAACCTCAATTCTTCTTAAATCCAACTCTGCCTACTTGATGCAGCAATTCATGTTCAATTCATGTTGAGTCAAATACATTCAGATGTTAACATGTAATTCTGTTACCTTATCTCATTTTAAATGCATCACTAATACTTTCAAATGGGTCTAATATTATCCATTATATTTCCTCCAGTCCATTCACTCTTTGATACTCCTGAGTAAAAACTTAGTGCTTTCTTTCCCTAGCCTCATCCCTCAAAGCTGCCATGTCTTCTTTTTATTTTTAGTTGCAGCAATATAAAGAGGATTTTCATGAGGTTCCCTCCACACCATGTAATCACTTACCCCCATCTGTGCCTGCATACTATGCCTTCTCTCTCGCTGATATGGACAAACTTTACTGCTTCTAGAAAAGGTCAAAACCTCTCTTTATGCACAGGGTACCATTCCTTCAGAACTACGTAATGACTCCAGCAATTTTATCTGTTTGTCCCTGCATCATCTCTTTTCTTCTTTCTACCAAAAAAAATTATCATTAGCATAAATTCAATCATATGTTGCTTCCCCATATTAATTTTAACAAAACACCTTTTCTTGATTCTACCTTGTTCTCTAAGTGTCTCTTCCTAATCATTTACTTCTTGAGTTTTGTTTTACCACAAAATTCAAATATAGAGTTTTATTGCTCTCTTGTCATGAAGTCTTCCCTCATAATCTTCTACCACCAGATTATTGTTTCCACCATTAATCTGAAAGTGTTCTTGTCAAAGTGACCAAAGACTTTTAACTTGCAAAATTGTTAATCCTTGAATTGTTTTGATTTATCACCATTATTTGATGGAATTGATCTCTTTCTCTTCCTAGAAATACTTTCATAATCTGGCTTTCAGAATACCTCATTTTCTTTATTTTCTTTTTGCCTCATTGATCCATACTTGTCTATTTTCTTTTCTTTTCTCTTAACGTCTCTCAGCCTTCTAACTCTAAAAGGTGTAGTCCTTCCACATGTTTTAGTCTGCACCTAGTCTCTTGCTGTTTCCATTCATTCAATAACAATTTCCAAATTTCTATTTCCATCTCAACCTCACCTAATATATTACTTGGACATTTAATTATTACCTTAAAATTTAAATTTCCAAAATGATGTATGGCCCTTCCTCTCAAAACACAGATAATCCTAAAACCTGAAGTCATGACTAACTCATTCTTTTTGCATTCTAATCTATCATAAAATCATTTTATTTCCTTAAGTATATACACAGACTCAGTGTTTTTTACTACCGCAATTGCCATCTCAGTTTCAAAACACAATTCATTTATATTTCTCTTTCTCTGACAGCTCTTTACACTGGTTTTGTATCTCCCTTTCCTACCCTCTCCTCTGCACAAACGCTAGTTTTTGTGTTAAATGTAAACAAGATCATGTTGCAGTGGTGTCTAATCTCATTCAGTCTAAACCCATGGTTCTTAAGATAGCTTACATGATGTCCAAGACCTCATATCCTATTATTTTTATCCTTACTCATCACAGCCCAGCCATAGTGGCTCAGTTGACATTTCTCAAATATTCCAATCATTGTCCTCCTGAAATATTTTGAGCTTACTTCTGTTATCCATCTGGATTTCTTCTTCCAGTAGTTGTACAAATGCCACCATCACTTTGCTTTCTCTTTGAGGATTACCCTCTTTACATTATTTAAAGTTGCCAAGGCTCCCCAGCCTCCAAAATGTTTAATTATGATGGCAATGGTTTAATTTTTCTTCATAATAACCTATCATATAAATAGCATATATTTTATTTTATTTAGTGTATTTCTTAATGAAGTATGCTGTAAGCTCCCCAAGAGGAGGGAATTTTTTTTAAATATTGTGTTTACTTCTATATTTATTTCACCAAATACAATGCACTCATAGGCGCTCATTAAATACCTTTCTGCAATTGCAACAAAAGGAAAAATTGACCATGAGATCTAATTAAGCTAAAGAACTCTGTACAGCAAAAGATGCTATCAATAGAGTAAACAGACAACTTAGAAAGTGGGAGAAAATTTTTGCAAACAGTGCATCTGAAAAAGGACTAATATTCACTCTCTATAAGGAACTTAAATAAATTTACAAGGAAAAGCAACCCACCCCATTAACAAGTGGGCAAAGAAGATGAACAGATACTTTTTTAAAAAAGAAGGCATACATGTGACCAACAAGCATACTCAAAAAAGCTCAGCACCACTGATCACTAGAGAAATGGATATAAAAACCACAATGAGATACCATCTCACACCCGTCCAAATGTTTACTATTAAAAAGGCAAAAAATAACAGATACTGGTGAGGTAGCAGAGAAAAAGGAAAGCTTATACACTACTGGTTGGAGTGTAATTTAGATCAACCGCTGTGGAAAGCAGTGTGGTGATTTCTCAAAGAGCCAAAAACAGAATTATCATTTAAACCCAGCAAATCAAAGGAATATAAATCATTCTGTCATGAAGACACATGCACATATATGTTCACTGAAGCACCATTCACAGTAGCAAATACATGGAATCAATCTAAATGCCCATCAATCTGAATGCCAATCTAAATATGGTATGTATACACCATGCAATACTATGCAGTCATAAAAAGAACGATATCATGTCCTTTGCAGGAGCATGCATGGAATTGGAAGCCATATTCCTTAGCAAACTAACACAGGGACAGAAAACCAAACACTGCATGTTCTCACTTATAAGTGGTAGATAAATGATAAGAATACATGGACACATAGAGGGGAAAAACAGACAGTGGGGCCTACCAGATGCTGGAGGATGGAAGGTGGGAGAGGATCAAGAATAATAATGATGATGAATACTAGGCTTAATACCTGGGTGACAAAAAATTCTGTACAACAAACCCCCATGTCATGGGTTTATCTATATAACAGATCTGTACATGTACCCCTGAACTGAAAATAAAAGTTAAGAAAATAAAATAAATAAATAGCTTTTTGAATAAATGAACCACAGAGAAATGAATACAAATGCATACAAATGCATTAGAAGTGCAAGATGAAAAATTATTTTTTTCAGATTTTGCACATATATATTTTCATATATGTGCAAATAAGTTATAAAAGTCAACAGTTTTGATATATTTTAGTCATAGTCTTTGTAAATTAACTTGGTTATAATAATGATAATTTACATTCTCATAGCAGTTTATGATTTTCAAAGCGCTTTCCGTATTCTTTCATACGATCTTCACTTCCATGGATATTATTGCTATAATTCTTCTGCTCATGAGAGGGGACCAAGACCCAGTTTTATGCCAAAGATTATGTACCAAGTGAATGTCAAAGCCTGAAGAGTACTCCATGTATTATTCTATCAAGTCTATTTTCCTTCCTCAAACATACTGCCCCTGTGAATCCTCATTATTTGTCATGATTATAATTATGCAGTACATTTCTATCAACCACACAGGATTAGTTGAAATCTATCATATACAGAAAGACAAAATGGTAAAGCAAGTGAGTATGACTGATATATTTAGTAACTAAAAGTTTTTGTCAATGAAAAAGCTTGTATACTCAAAAATTCCATCAATGCCTTTAATATGAGCTTTGCTCAGTGTCCTTAATACTAAAACTTGTATAAATCATGCTGCAATAGCTCCTCCAAATAAATATTAGTTGTAGTAGTATACCTCACTATGTTTGCTGTGTTTACCTTTTTAGTTGTTGGAATCACTTTCTACATAATCACCAAAACAAGAAACTTCAGATATATGCTTAGTTCCTACTTTTTCCAGCCTCACCACTATAACCAACTAGTGATAAAATCCAATAAATCTTAATTAGCAAATATTTCTAGACTATATGTACTTTCCAGTGCTATTCTCACTGCAGTAATTCAGGTTCTCCTTATCTTCCACTTGGCCTCTAGTGACAACCTCTTCACTTTTCTCCTTTAAACAGTCTCAGACCTGTCTCCAATATATCCTCCAAGAAATGGTACATCTGTACCCCAACCTAATTGTATCCTCTTCAGTAAAGGAACAGATAATATGTATTTTAGGCTTTGGGCCATATGGGCTCTGCCATAAGTACTAAACTCTACCATTATAGTATAAACTATACATAGACAATATATAAAGAAATGAGTGTGGCTATGTTTCAACAACGTTATGTTAGAAAAACAGGTTGTGGGTCAAATTTGGCTCATAGGCCATGGTTGCCAATGCATGTTCTTAGAGAATAGAGACCTTGTTTTCATCTATACCATCAACAACTAGAAGCACGTAATAGGAGCTGTACAATAGTTAGAGTTTTACATAGTAGAAGCATTACAATAAAGTAAAAAGCTATTGAAAAATAAATTACTAATTCCAAAAAAGGAATAGATAGTGGATGACTAAAAGTCAAATGTCATCCTCAAGAACCTTTATGTATAAACTGAGATATTAAGTTATTCATTCACTAGGAAAGAAATTGTCCAAAAGAAAAAAGTTATAATCTTCATATTGTATATAATAAGTTTAAATTCTCTATAAGATAGCTTGAGTGTTTTATAGAATCTGGGCTGGAGTTGTAAATTTTGGAGTCAGTAGCATAACAGTCATATGCACTGAGGGAGTCAGTGAGTAAAATTCAAATGCATGAGTAAAAAGTACCAGGAATGGCTGGACACGGTGGCTCATGCCTCTAATCCCAGCACATTGTAAGGCCAAGGCGGGTGGATCACTTGAGGTCAGGAGTTTGAGACCAGCCTGGCTAACATGGTAAAACCTCATCTCTCCTAAAAATGCAAAAATTAGCAGGGCTTGGTGGCAGGCACCTGTAATCCCAGCTACTCATGAAGCTGAGGCAGGAGAATCACTTGAACCCGGGAGGCGGAGGTTGCAGTAAGCCGAAATTTGCAGGGAGGAGAGATTACGCCACTGCACTCCAGCCTGGGTAACAGAGCGAGACACTGTCAAAAAAAAAAAAACAAAAAAAAATACCAGGAGTATAAGGAGAATGCCTACCTTTAAAGAGCTACAATGAAACTAAATTCTACGTAGAAAGATCTGAGGGATAGCCAAAAATGAAAGAAACAATTCTGAAGAAAATAATTTGATAAGAGTCAAGGGTGAAAATATTTGAAAGATTAAAGAAGTCAGCAACAAAGGTAAATGCCACCAAAATAGTAAGTTAATCTGATGAAAGTATTCGTGAACTTAGAATTAAGAAGTCATGAAACCCCTTAATTTAGTACAATAAAAGGAAAAGCCAAATGGTGATAGTGAATAAGATACAAGAAAGTAAAGGTGGTGAGAGGGCAGTATTTTAAAACAAAGAAAAAGAGAACTGAGTTATTATAACTTGTAATATTGTCAAAGAATTTAATTCTTGGCTTATTTGTGATACTCTATAAAACAGAAAAGTACTGTGCATGTGTAAATGGTTAGAATAAGTCAATACATAAGAATAAATCAAATGTTCCACAAAATTAGGGGAAATGATAAAGTTCTCAAAACAGAGAATGGGGAAAATAGCTACAACCAGGTTTTCCTAAGACAGCAGTAGAAACACATCTTTGTCTGAAACTATCAGGAGAAGGTAAAGATAGAAGTAAAGAGAGAGATGTGTTAAAAGGTTAATAAGCAGCCAAAAGAGTCAGATAATTGTCTTGACTTTTCATGTAGAAAAAGAAAATAATAAAGTCAGCTTAATAGCTGAGAAAAAGACAGAAAAGAGGAATTATTTAGAGCTCAAGGAAATATAAGTTTCAAATACCTTTTGAAGGAAATGGGAAATGTTAATCATTAAATATATGTAATAAGATTGCAGAATAGTATGGAGGGCACAGTTATGAGTAAATCATAAATCTCTGATGATACAACTCTGCAATGTTAGGAGATTTTCTTTTGCACCATTCAGCAGCAAGACATAGTTTCTGAGAAATATGTTTAAAATTACCCATGATTGGGCATTAAAGTCAAAGAGCAATGCGGTAAAGGAAGGAGGTTGTTGCCAATAAATAGTAGCCAAAATGATGCTGCATAAGTTGCCAGTGTCATAGTGATAGAATCAAAGCTGCAAGACAGCTGGTTAAAGTGGACATCAAGGACTGCAGATCACTATGAAGCTAGGGCTGTATCTCATAGAAATGAACAATAATAACAGAAGGATAAGAAATTACTTTCAGAAATGAAATACTGAAGTATTTAACTCAAAAGCGGAAAACATATGGTCAATGACAAAGACGAACTTGTAGCTATAATTATTGATGACTGATGTAGGGTGCAGGTAAAGGTAAGCAAAACTGAGGACATCAAAAAAGAAAAAGAAAAAGAAATTTGAGCCTAGGGTGTTATAATTGCAATCTACTGCAGCAGACCCTGCAGTGTCCTGTCCCACCCCTTTACCCTTACCAGTTACTAGCCTTTTGCTTTTAACTTTTAACTGCCATCTTTTGCACATTATTTGTTTGAGGTTTTTTCCTAGCGTCTGGAGCATGCTTTGGTACCTGTAAGGTAGGATGGAAGTCCTGGAAAATTAGTGCCCTTCTTCTCCCTAAAGCTCTTAAACAGTGAGAGACCAGCTCCCTCATCCCTTCAGTGGGTGTAACTTATCTTGGCTTGCAAGATTTCTCCAGTAGAAATAAGTTTCAGTCTTCAGTGGTAAGCTAGTTTGAAAACAAACCCATTTACAGGTTCTGTTCTCTTCCTTGACTAAGTTGTTTCCCTTCCCTCACATTCTTATCTTAAAGTTCTCTTTTAGTCAGACGGTAACTTCAATGAGGAGTGTTAAATGGTATATATTTATGCATGTGGGTTGAAATCAAACAATTTGAAAAGCAGATAGATAACTATAAAAAGTGGTTGATACAACCTCTTTTCCTAGTGACATTAATACATGCCAATTCTCCACTGGAGAAGAACAAAGGAAATATGACTCAAAGAACAAGCCCATAATCATTCAACCAACAGACATTTACTGAATATCTACTAGGTACTGGGAATAGGCTAGGTTTCAGAGACACAAAAAATAAGTAAGATAACATTCATATTCTAAATATTTTTGCAGGCTATTACATGAGTTAAACCTATAATCAAAAATTTCTGATGAACTATAAAAGGAATGACTAAAACACTAATAGTGAATTGGCATAGAGGAAACATACCTTAAAATCTAGGAGAGTCAGAGGAGACTTCATGTAAAGGGTATTAAACAAAACCAGGGCCACACAGAAATTGAAGGAGTGCAGATAAATTTTATCATTAAAAACTACTGAAATAAGGGAAAAATCTCTGATAAAGAACAGAGCTCATTCATAAATACAGCAGGCACAAGGAGGAATTTATAGACAATGAGCAGAATGGGAGTCAGAGTATGGAAAATTACTAAGAGGAAGTATCAGGTCAGTAATTGAAGGTGATCAGATATCAAGAGATGGGGATTCTTTCTTTTTTTTTTTTTTAATTATACTTTAAGTTCTAGGGTACATGTGCATAACATGCAGGTTTGTTACATATGTATACTTGTGCCATGTTGGTGTGCTGCACCCATGAACTCGTCAGCACCCATCAATTCATCATTTATATCATGTATAACTTCTTTCTAAACCAACTTAGCAAGATTCTTGCCTAAAGTGGGTGGTGCAGGCCCAGTAGGGACAGAGGCCAAGGTTGAGACCTAGACAGCTCAGAGGAGGCTGATCAAAGTTTAGTCAAGGAGAGAATGAATCTTGGCCAGGGGTGACCTCTAAATTAAGTTTCACAATAAAGTGATGTTGACCAGGTGAAGGGGTAGTGGTAAAAGCGGTGGCTATTTTAGGAAGAGAGGACAGATAATGCCACATAGGCTAAAAATGGCAGGGTAAGTGTAGGAAGTTACAAGATGTTTAATGCTTCTGGAATTTAGACGGAAGAAAAGATAAATACATTTTGGGGAGCAAGTAGGGTGCAAAATCATTCCTTACATGTCAGTTCATGGAGTCTGTGAATGTATTTCAGGCAATAGGGTTTCAATGTTGAAATTTGAATAAACAAAGGAATCACCTCTATTAGAGCATAGAATTGTGTGTGTTTGAGTGTGTGTGTGTGTGTGTGTGTGTGTGAAAGAAGATAACAAATGTACCAATAAATTTATCAATAAGGAAAATAGCAGAGATTGGTATAGAACATATATTTGGTGAAGTGATAATATATGGGTGATTTATTTAAATGTTTTGCTTTAGTAAACTATCCTTGTAAAAGAAAAATTTCAGGAGATATTTAAATGACAAGAAGAAGCCAGTTATTTGAAGATACAGAATATGGCATTAAAAGTCAGAGAGAACAGCTTGTGCAAAGGGCTTGTGGTGGATTTATTTTGCTTTGTCTGAAGAATAGGAATAAAGACAAGGCGACTGGAAGATATTGGGTAGGAGAGGGAGTAAAGAGAAATGTAGTTGGGTAGTAGGAACATTCTAGTTCAAAAAGGGTTTTAGAAGTCAGAGTAAGTAGTTTGTATCTTATTTTAACTGGGATCTATTTGAAGCAGAATAATGAGCCCCCAAAGAGGTACACACCTTAATCCCTGTAACCTGTTAATATGAAACATTACATGGCAAAGGCGAGTTAGAGTTTATAACCTGATGATCTCAAATAGATTACGCTGGATTATTTGTGTGGGCCCAATGTAATCACAAGCATCTTTAAAAATGAAGAAGGAAACAAAAAGAGAGGGTCAATGGAAAATATGACTATGAAAGAAGGGCACAGAGAGATGTAATGCTGATGGATTTCAAGGTGGAGAAAGGGCCTTGAGCCAGGACTATGGCTGATCACTAGAAGCTAGAGAAGAGAAGGAAACGAGGATGTCCCTCAGAGCCTCTGGAATAGAACAAAGCTTTGCTGGCAGCTTAACTTAGGTTCAGGAGACCTAGGTTAAACTTCTCATCTAGTACTGTAAGATAAATTTGTGTTGCTTCAGTCGACTGATTTTGTGGTAATTTGTTACAGCAGTAATAAAGTAATACTGTTAACAAGCAAGGGGATTGCAATATCTGCATATGGTTTTGAAACTCCTTCTTGTGCTTACTATATGGGCAGTGGATTTTGGTACAAAAACAACAAGAGCAAGGAGGCCAGTTATGAGTTATCTATTGTGGTTCAAGTGTAAAATGGACAAGTTGAACAAGAATATTCAGAAAACACATAAAGAGAAGTGGATGGGTTTGGGATATAATTTGGAATTAGAATTGAGATAACTTGTTCGTTGATTACATTTGGGGAGTGAAATAAAAATAATCATCCAGGAAAATGCATACATTTTAACATTCCACATTTTGGTAGATTTTATAGAAGTGGAGAAGAAAGTGCAAGGGCGAGTTTAGGAAGTGCATTTGAGAATCATCAGTATGTAGATGTTTTAAAAGCCATAGGTCTAGATTCAGACACCAAGAAAGAATATTTTTCAAGAGAAAAGGAAGAGATGCAGTTCATAGCCATGGGACACTTCAAAAATTAACAGTAAAAGGCAAGACAAGAAAGTGAAGTACCTAGAAAGAGTGGTCAGGGACATAGGAAGACAATAAGAGTTACATGACACCGAGTGTTTCTAGAAGAATGTGGTCTCAAATACTGCTGAGAAGTTAATAAGATGAGATAAAACCATTGCGTAGAGGTCATTAGGGATCTTGACAAAAATTTCAGTGAAGCCACAGGAACAGGAACCCAACTAAAGTCAACTGAGAATAGACTGAGAGACCACAAAGAATAGATAGTGATTTACTGGCAATCATGCCAATAAACACAGCCCTTAACTTGTTTTTCACCTCAAATACATTTATTAATTATTCAGTCATTTATTTATTTACCTATGAATTTCCAATAAATATTTATTGAGCACATATAGTTGGTACTGAGTTATTATCTAGAAAAAGGTCAGATATCTAAATTTACATTTAGGTGTCATGAGCATAGAGAAGACATATAATATGTAAAATATATAGAGGATTTTACAGTTTCAGGTCTTACATTGATGTCTTTTGTCTATTTTGAGTTGATCTTTATGTATGGTGTGAAAAAAGGGTCCACTTTCATTTTTATACATGTGGATATCCAGTTTTTGCAGCACCATTTATTAAAGTGAGTGTCCTTTTCCCATTGTATTTTCTTCGTGCCTTTGTTGAAAATCAATTGACTGAAACCTTGGTTTTATTTCTAGACTTTCTGTCCTGTTCCATGGGTCTGTGTGTCTTTTTTTTATGCCAGTGCCATACTCTTTTCATTACAATAGCTTCATCATGTATTTTGAAATCAGAGAATATGATGCCTCCAGCTTTGTTATTTTTGCTCGAGATGGCTTTGACTATTCATGTTCTTTTCTAGTTTAATAAAAATTTAGGACTGTTTTCCTGTTTTGTGAAAAATGACAATGAAATTTTTAAAGGAATTACGTTGAATATACAGATCACTTTGGCTAGTATAGATATTTTAACAATATTAATTTTTAAAATCCATAAACATGGAATATCTTCCCATTTATTTGGTCTGTATTCAGTTTCTTTCATCAATATTTCACAGTTTCCAGTGTATAAATATTTTGCCTTCTTGGTAAAACTTACATTGGGTATTTAAAGTTTTTTATACTCTTACAAATTAAATTTTCATATATATGAAATGTATATATCATATATATATGTATATACACACACACATACAAACACAGTGGAATATTTCACAGCCTTAAAAAGGAATTTCTGTCATTTGTGACAACACGGATAAAACTGGAGGATATTATGCTAAGCGGAAATAAGTTAGGCACAGCAGCATAAATATTGTAAGATCTCACTTATGTATGGAATCTAAAAACTCAATCTCCTACAAATAGAGAGTAGAAAAAGGATTCCTGAAATTGGGGGGAAGGGTTGTGGAAAGGGAAGGTGTAGATAAAAGGATATAAAATCTTAGATGGGAGGAATAAATTTTCGTGATCTTTTGCACTGCATGGTGACATGGTTATAATAATAATATATCATATATTGCAAAATTGCTGGAATAATAGATTATTCACAATCTACAAAAAAGTGATACATTGGTGAGATGATGGATATGTTAATAAGATTGATTGAATCTTTCTACAGTGTATGTAGAGATAAAAATTACATTGTACCCTACAAATATACACAATTATTATTTGTCAATTAAAACAAATATATACATTTTATATAAAGATATATATGGCATCCGGTTTCTAAGAATTATAATTTAGCAATTTCTTTGGATTATAATGCTTCATATATTAAAAATATTAATTGCCCCAAACCATTGTTATAAACTATTAATAGCTCTGTTCAAAATTTTACAGTTTCCAGTGTATAAATATTTTACCTCCTTGGCGCTGTCTCTGCCCTTCTTGGTGGCAAGTAAAATAGAATTGGCAAAATAAAAATCATCTACTTTATGCATAAATTAATAGACAGTGTTAGCCAGATGTCAAAATTAAAAAAAAAAGATTTATTTTATTTTGTAAGCACTAGAAAATCACAACCTTGAGTTTTCAGTTTCTTTACACATTTCAACCTCCTACTTATGTAGCTATTCATTTTTATTTTTTGATTTATAAAATGGAAAATATTTCCTTCTTAAATTTTCAAAAATTTTAAAAATAAATTCAAATGTAAATGACCAATAACTGTGTATCTTGAAATAAGTAATATAAATTGAACTTTTTTTGAAGTCCAGACTAAAAATGTTAGAATATAATTGCTGGAGATTATACGGCAGTTAGTTCCATAGAATTAGTTGTCTCATTCTCAATTCCACACGAAGAAATCTTAAGAAGCTATGGTTTCCTTAAAAAATTGTAATAGGTGGAATGATTTTCAAGATGCAGAACAAGTATTGTAGCCCAAAGATAAATTTTTATCCCTGATTCATACAGTGATCTATTCTTGTTTCTGGTACCTGCTGCTGGTAATTAAGAGTCACAGGAAGGTCCAACACGTATGAACCTTGAAAACATGAGGCCCATTGAAAGATGATAGTCACAAAAGAGTACACGTTGCATAATTCCGTTTTTATAAGCTGTCTAGAATAGGTAAATCTGTGGAGACAGAAGTTAAACTAGCAGTTGCCCGGGGTGATGGGGAATGATTGCTAATGAGCAAGAAATTTCTTTTGGGGGAGATTACAACGCTCTAAAGTTAGATATTAGGGATGGTTGCACAACTCTATGAATATACTAAAAACAAAATGACTGAAATGTACAGGAAAAAGGGTAAGTTTTATGGCTGGCAAATTGTGTCTCAATACAATTTTGGAACTTTGGGTGTACACAGGTAATTATTTAATTTGGTCTTTAATTTGCCAACTAGACTATCCAGGTTTAATACTATTATTTATTTTTAAAATAGTCTTTCACACAGTGTTTTATAGAATACATAGCTCTTTTATGCACATTATCTTTCTTAAACCCACAATAGACCTATTATTGAAATCTCATTTTAGGGAAGTATCATTTTAAGGAGGAAGATTTTAAGGTTAAGAGAAATTGAATGATTTGTCCAGTGTTAACGATCTTGTGAGCTGCATATTTAGTTTTCTCACGTCAAATCCCATGGTCTTTCCTGACATCACAGATGACTCCCTGAAGATTTTACTTAGACCAGTGCACAAATCAATAGGAATGAAATAGAAAGAGTCAGATTTCCAGAGAGGACTGCTTTGGTCATAATTGGTCATAACTGCTATTTCTAGAGAAAAAAGTGGATGGTGCAGAATGAGAAGTCAGTTACAATTTGTTGTTTCATTGTATGTTCTCAGCACCCTTGTAGAAAGAAACTTCTGAGTGTGGAGTTATGATTAGACAATGGATGCTGTTTCACAGGAACAGTGAGAACAGAATTGATACAGTAACACGTAAAATAGAATAAGCAAGCACATGGGAAGAAATAGAGTTGAACTTTTCTAGAAAGTTTATTATTAGAGCCATAAAATAAACTTTAGTAATCATCAAATATCCTATGTTTCTGTATAAGAATCATTTGACTAGTTGTGGCAAGGAAAGGTGAGCAAGAGTCAAGAATATCATTTCTACACAGAGGAAGTGAAAACCTGATGTACCGCCTTTATTGTTCTAGGTCTTGCTTGACTCATCTCTGCTGTGGTGACCTTGGAGCCTTCATATTCCAGATTGCACAGCCGTAAGATGAAAGAAGACTTCTGACTTACATTAAACTCTGAGGTGAGAGAGAAAAAATGTATTTTTCTACCAAGCTAGTAAGATTTTAAAGTTTATTTCTTGTTGCAGAATAGCTTACTCTATCCTTGCTAACTTAAAGTTAAGTGTTGCCTTACTTTTATTCTTAATATGGTGTTGGTGTAGCAGTTGGTTAAAGCACTGAAGATACCAATTAGAAGCTCAAAAATTGGTAACGCATATTGCATCCAGGCCAAGCAGTAATATTGTTGCCTGATATAATGTGGGCAGCAGGCTGTTTGTGTGTTGACTACTGTTGGTCATGTTCGGCAGATTAATAATATAGAAACACAATTAGGAAACAATTAACCAAGTCATAAGCAAAAATAGAAAAACAGAATCCCTCAATTTAGAGGTTTGATCAATTGGAAAATGTTTCTAGATATGGGATAAAACATTTGAGCAATAAAGTCCCAATAAACTTTTTTAATGCAGAACAAGAACCCAATTAAGGGCACAGTCTTTTCTTTCAAGCCTGATAGCCTCAGTGTACCTACCATGAAAGAGGTGGAGGGTATGAGGGTAAGAACGTAAAAATAAATAATTAAATAAGAAAGATCTGAAACAGTTGTCTCAGAAAGAACTTCTTTGTAAATGGTTATTGACACATTGAACTGACTGGAAGAAAAATAGATTAGAACCTGAGATGTGGTATCAATAAAATATCTTTGAGGATTTAAGACCTAAAATAGCACTGTTGAACTTTCGATCACTCTCGAGCTGAAATTCAACTTAGAAAGCTGTGCATCCACCAAAAAGAGGATATTCACTAACTCTCGCTTTTAAAATAGTGATAATGGAAAGGGAAGAAACTTTTGGGAAGAGAATCCAGGAGCTAAATATGAATTTAAGAGTTCCTAGCAGAAAGCAGAATTATGAACCAATGAACACAAATTTCTCGCATTCCCTGGGTAGGGGCCTTCACAGTGTTTGCTATGTATCTCCCATTGTCATATTTCCTGGATAAGAGTTTTATTATGGTTGCAAGCTTGTGCTGTCATTTTTTTTTTTTTTTGAATGCTTTTAGAAGAACACATAACTTGTGTTGTTAATTCATAAGGCACCACATCAATAGGAAACACATTTGGACTTGATGGAGAGAACCATGTGGATAAGCTTTCCTTGATTTTTTTTCCTAAGGAAATGGAACAAAACAGACACTGGGAGGCAACTTGCAGTGTCAACCCTTTGTGTGACAACAATAAATTTGTCACAGAAAGTAATACCCAAGGAAGCATTCACTTTTTGCCATTTTATACTGAAATTTATTTTTAAGAAGGGGTAGCAAGAGGGTTGGATCCATATTCTACCCTTTTAGATGGAAAATATTTATCAGTTTCTACCTCTTATATGGTGTTTTTATTTTATTTTATTTTTTGAATGGAGGTAGTATGTGGACATATAGGAAACTCTAAACTAGTGCATCTAGGGTTACATTTTTCTCTTTCAGCTATCTTTAGTTTATATATAATCATTATTCATCTTCTGATAAACAGACCTTTCCTCAATGGCCATATTTGTGGGCATATGGCACAAAGTCAAATGTATTACTTTAGCTTTCTTCTTCACAATGACCAGCTCAGGAACTGAGCACATGGGTCCCAGTAATTGGATTTTACATGACATTAGCCAGTGGTCATGAGGCTATAAGAAACTAAATCCATATCTTCAGGTGCTAATATTACCCTGCTTTGGGGACAAACTTGATTTGATATAATGATGTTAATATGTGAAGAAGAACCAGATTTTTTAAGAGGCAAAAGGAGGAAATTCTCCATTTTTTAAGTTTCTATGATTTACTGGGGCTAATACACACTTGTTCTTTCTAGTGATAAATCTGTGTATTAATGGAAGCAATATTCCTCTTTTAATTTACCTCAGTTTGAGTTGGATTTTGACAGTGTCATTCAAAATTACTTCTAATTAATTTACTTATAGCTATATTACTAGATGGTAAATGGTCACAACATTTTCCTGTATGTTGTTCCAGAAAATTTCCATCCATGTATACACTTGTCTATCTAGATATAACATGTTGTGTATTGGGTATTTTTGTGCAATTTAATTTTTACTTATTATAAAATTATCTGCCTGTTACACTTTGTTTATATATCCTATAATTTATTTCATGTGGTTCCAGCCCAGTTGAGTTTATTGTAGTGGAAAAAAAAGATGAAAAAATCTCACTCCTTTCAATGAACTTAGATTATCAGACCTAGGAAAATATTATTTCAGAGTGGACCAGAATGATCCTCAGCAAGGGGAATTGCATTTAGAATGGCCATTGCACAGGCTCTAGGTTGAATATGTTTAGGGTACTGGAGTAAAGCTGATGCTACTATAGAAAGTGATGAGTTGAAGTCACAAAGGTTGTGGAAGTTCCTATGGGTTATGGGAATTCCTGAAGTATTTTCCGTAGAGGACTGAAAAGATCTAATTTAAATGTTAAAAACAATACCTGGGCATCTGTAAAGAAAGTAGATCAGAGAACCACATACAATACAGAAACCATTTGGGAAGTAATTGCCGTGGAAAAGGTAAGAGATGATGATGACAGTGTTGAAAAGAAATTTAATTCTGGACATGTTTTAGAGGACGTTGTGAGAAGATTTGGATGGATTGACTGGAGGTTAAGATAAAAAGAGAAGATTCTGACTTCTAAGATAATATCTCAAAGATTAGAAGAATGGAGCTGCCATTTATTGAATAGGAAAAGATGGGGAGAGGAGATAAATTTGTGCGAGCAGTGAGAGGCAATCAAAAAGCCAATTTTGGAAATATTAATTTTGAGATGTTGAGAATATATGAGCCTGGAGTATAGGGGATTTGAACTGGAGAAATCAATTTAAGAATTGTAAGATGAGATTCCCTAGGCAATAAGCAGAGATAAAAAAGGAAGTTGTCCAAAGATTGAATTCAGAGAAACATCAATATTAGAAGTTAGTTAAAAAGTAGACAAAGAAGTAGAATCCTTTTAGATGGGGTAGAAACCCGGCAAAATATGGTAAGCAAGTGTTCAAAAAGAAGGAAGCGATAAAAAAAAAAAAATCAAATGCCATTGATAAGTTGAATAAAATCCAGAGAAAGAATTGACCATGCATTGGTTAAAGTGAAGCCCATGGGTGATCTTGTCATGTGGAGTTTCAGTGAAAAGGTGAAGACAAGTCTTGACTATAATGAACTCAGGAGGGCAAAGGATGAAAAGAAGTGGAGGCACGAAGTATTGACAAGTAATTTCAGTGTTTTACTGTTAAAAAAAAAAAAAGTGAAAAAAAAAAAAAAGGTTGCTGTAGAGCAATGAAGTACCTGGATTTTTTACAAGAAGATTGAGTATAATAGGGCATGATGGGAATTATTTGGTTTGAATGGAAAAATTGAGATGCAGAATACAGAAAAGAGGATAATTGTCTTTTAGTGACCAAAGACAATGTAATCCATTGTGTAAACGAAGGTTTTGGCATAACAAGGGAACAAAGTCCATGGAAAAAGTAAAATGAGCACACCGACTGGTAGCTTTGTAGATATTTGTGTGATAATGTTTAGAAATCTTTGTAAAATTACTTTTTAAAGCAAAATAAAAAAACAAGGGTATCATCTAAAAACAAAAATGAGAGAGAAAGTATTATTAGAAGTTTGGGATGTGAGGAGAGAGCAGATATGGTTATTGGGGTCTGGAAAAAAAAAAAGTGTGCAGGGATTACTTGATAGCACTAACAGACCACCTGAGGTTTGTGATAAAAAATACAAACTATGGTGTAAGTTAGTATGGTTTTGAATTCTGCTTCAGTTACACTGCAGGTTGTAGATGCTGAATGAACAGATAATTGAATTTATCTAGATTTGAGGTTTTTGCAGCTATATGCACTGAAGAAAGTGCCAAGGGAATAGGGTGAAAATCAAAGGGGCAATTCTAATGATGGATCATGAAGTCTAAGCTGGAAAATGATGGAAAGAAGCACATGAAATGGGTGAAGGGCAGAAAAATATAGCAGGTCAATGGCAGGGCAATCCCAGTGATGTGGATGAATTTTTGAAATGAGGGAATTCAGGAATTGATCTAGAAATTTGCAAATGAGAAGCCTGAAATTGTTACTACAAAGGGTTATAAGATTATTAGAAATGTAGGCCTAAAGTTTATGAGATAAAAGTAAGATAAAAAGAGGGTTACATGAAGAGACATCACTGTGGATATTGAAATTATTAAGAATTACGATAGAAGAAGTATTGGAGAGAGAAAAGGAGGGAGAGAAAGGTGAGAATAGGAAGGAAGGGAAAGGAAATAAAGAGTGCTCTGTCTTAAGATATTCAATTAATATACGGGAGTCACACAAAGTATGTAACTGGCTCTTACAAACTGGGGTAATTTATGGTGATTACATGATGACAAAATTAGTCTCAAGAAGCCTCCCCTTCTTTTTCAATGGCTGCGTAGAAAATTTTGTATAAATATATAACAATCTGTGTAGCCAGTACCCAATTAAAAAGAGTCATAAAAAATTGCTAATTCAAAATATACTTCTTTAAATTTTGGAAATCTTTTTCCAGCTGATCTCTCAAAAGTTTTTTGAACATTGCTGAGCTCACAGCATCTTTTCATAGCATCTAAATATTTTCTATAATAAATACGTCTTTGCCAACTAGATATATTTTAAAATGTCTCATTTCTTTTTAAAAAGCAGGTTTATAGAGATATAATTAAGTAACCTACAATTCACCAATTTAAAGTACACAATTCCATTTAATATATTTCCAGATTTGTTCAGCCAATTGCCATAATCAATTTCAGAACCTTTTATCATCTTAAGATAAAATCTTATTCCCACTAGCAGTTGCAACCCATTTGTCCCCCATTGCCTAAAAAATTACTAATGCACTTTCTGTCTGTATAGGTTTTCTTATTCTGTACATGTAAATTGAATAGTACAATATGTGGCCTTTTGTGACTGGCTTATTTCAGTTAAAATGATGCTCAAGGTTCTTCCATGGTGTAGCAAGTGTCATTATTCGGTTTATTTTTATGGCTGAACATATTTCATTGTAAGGGTATGCTACATTTATTTATCCATTCATCAACTGATGGATGTTTAGATGGTTTTCACATTTGGGATGTTATGTATAATGCTGCTAAGAACATTTGTGTGTAAGTTTTTTGTGTGTTGACAAAGGTTTTCAATTTTCTTTAGTATTAGGTTGGTGCAAAAGTCATTGTGGTTTTTGCCTTTGAAAATGATGGCAAAGAACTATAGTTACTTTTGCATCAACTTAATAGATAACTAGGAGTGGAATGACTGTGTTCTATGGCAATTCTGTTTAACATTTTGAGGAACTGCCAAACTGTTATCTAAAGCAGACGCATCATTTTACATTCCCAACAGCAATGTATGAGGTTTCCAATTTCTCCGCATCATTGTAAAACGTGCTATTTTCTATGTTTCTGATAATAGCCATTCTAGTAACTGTGAAGTACATCATTGTAGTTTTGATTCACAGCTCCTTAATTTTGATGACTAATGATGTTAAGCATCTTTACGTGTGCTTGTTGGTCTTTTGTATATTTTTGGAGAATGTCTAAAACCTTTGCCCGTTTAGTATTTTTTTGTATTGTTGACTTATTGGAGTTAGTTACATATTCTAGATGCAATTTATATGGTTTGCAAATATTTTCTTCTAAAGGTTGTCTTTTTTCCTTGCTGAAGTTGTATTCTTTTAATGCTATTATAAATGGAATTATTTTTCTAATTTTGTCTTGAAGCTGTTAATCATTGATGTATGAAAATATAATTTATTTTATATATTAATCTTATACCCTGAAATGTTGCTGTACTTGCTTATTAGTTCTAATAGGTTTTTTGGTATGGATTTCTTTGGTTTTCTATATGTAATTAGTATTACTTCTTCCTTTCTTATCTGAATAACTTTTATTTCATTTTTTCTTTTCTTTCATTCCTTTCTCCCTTCCTTCCTTCCTCCCTCCCCTCCCCGCCTTCCCTCCTTCCTTCCCTGTATTCATTCATTCCTTCCTTCCTTCCTCCCTCCCTCCCTCCCTCCCTCCCTCCCTCCCTCCCTCCCTCCTTCCTTCCTTCCTTCCTTTCCTTTCTTCCTTTCCTTCCTTCCTTTTTCCACACTGGCTAGAATCTCCAGTGTTGAATAGAATTGGCAAGCGTACACATCTTTGTCTTCTCCTGACCTTAGGTGATAGCATTCAGTTTTTCACCAGTAAGTATATTAACTCCTGGTTGTTTTGTTTTTGGTTTTTGTAGATGCCAATGTCAAATTTTGGAAATTCTCTTCTAGTCCTAGTTTGCTGAGTACTTTTTTCATAACACAGTATTGTATTTCTTAAAAAGCTTCTTATGTATCTATTGAGATGCTTATGTATAATATCCTTTTTTTCAATTGACATGGTGTTACATATTAATTAATTTTTAGATGTTAGACCAACCTTGGATTCGTGGGATAAATCTCAATTGGTTATAGCATATAATTCTTTTTATATGTTTATGGATATGATTTGCTAGTATTTTGTTGAGGTCTCATTTGCTTTTGTTCTCAATTCATATTTATAAATCAATCTTTCCTTTTTGTATTTTGTTGAATCTTCTATTGCATTTTGTATTTTGTCAAATCTTCTATTTATATGCTATGCTAATTCTGAATTATTTGACTCTTTCTTATATAATATTAAGATATATGTGTATATTACAGACTTTTGTTATAATTATTATTTTGATTACTATGTACAATATAATATATTATTTTATATGTATAGTAATTACTATATATAATTTGGCATATATAATATAATAATTCCAAATTATATTTCATCATAAAATTGTATATATTGTATAGGCTTTTTTATTGCAAATGATATATACAAATATGTTCTGATTTATTAATTTTCATCATTGGTTCTGGCTAAAATGTGTTTCCTCCAGATACTATATTTTAACTCCTCCTTTATTTAAGCACTTTTGAGCTTTCATTTTTAAATTTATAAATTTAATTTGTTTTAACTATTTTGCCATGAAAATAGTAGTAAGAATCCAGTTTTACATTTTTATTCCTGACTACCACTTTTCCTAAGTTAACTTTATTTTGTTTTCCACTCTATTTAGAGAGCCTAAATCAATGCCTACTAACCCATAGGCTGTCAATAGAAAGTTGTTGAATTAAGCAGTGAAAGAAAATGGATTATCACATTATATATTACACTATTATATCCAAAATTAATAAAACAAATGAACAAAACTTAGTACATTATTTGATGTTTCCTAAAAATGTCAGAGTATTTCTGTGTATATTTGTGTGTCTGTGTCGAGAAAAAGAGACAGTGAGAAAGAATATCTTTGGGTTATCTTCACTGATCTTATGAATTTTATCATTAATTTATGAGTAGTTTTTACTAAAAAGTCTTGCTTACACACAAATAGTGGCTTTTCAGGTCCATGTTATAAAAATGATATCTACGAAAAGGCTAAACAAACTACAAGGAAACATTAAATGTGTATTATTAAAATAAACATAAAATGTGGGCAGCAGCAAACATTCATAATAAAAAGACATAAGAAGTTATTCATAGAAAGATTTTACTGAAAGAATAAATGTTTTAACGTAATTTGAATAGGAAATTTAAAGAGGCCTCTGACAAAGAAGTAACATGATTTCAACCTGCAAAAATTAAGAGGGAAGTTTGGGAATAGTAAGCAGAAGAGTGTTGACCATGATTGAGAGAGAGGGCAATAAGCTTTTATTTTTATTTTAGCTTTAGTTTTAGAGACAGGATCTCACCCTGTTGCCTAGGCTGGAGTGCAGTGGTATGAATCATGTCTTGCTAATTTTTTAATTTTTTTGTAGAGACAGGGTCTTATCATGTTGTCCCGGCTGGTCTTGAAACTCTGGCATCAAGAGATCCACTTGCCTCAGCCTGCTAAAGTGCTGGGATTACAGGCGTGAGCCACCACACCTGGAGTTACATTCTAAGAGGAATTGCTTATATAACTGTAGGACTGGAAAGAGGTGAAAGCATTCCTATCCTTTTTCCTCAAAGGATCTTTATCTTCACCCATCTGAGTAGTTTGAAAATTTTATAGAATGTTCTTCTTTCTCTATGTTTATTTTTGGTTAAGGTAAGCTAATTCTGGGTCCAAGTCAGAAATTTACTGATCTTAAATAAATTCATCTCTCTTTTCTGAAAGTCCATCTCTTTGAGACATGAAAACATAATGAAATAAGTAACAGAAAATGGATTCAGTTCCCTCAGATTAATTTTCATAAAGGAAATATGGGGAACCAACACTCATTTACAATGAATGTAGGAGCTCTTGTTTTAAAGAATTCAGCACTAACCTACATCATACTTGTTTTGGAATGTTGATATAAAGTTTAGGTCATTCAAACTTGTATAATCATTATAAGGTCTAATGCTAGATTATTTGTTAGGTGCTGCTAAGTATGACAAACAAATTTTGTTGTTGTTGTTTTACTTTTTATGATAATTTTCAGTTTAGAAAAATTTGAAGTAAAATTTTAAAAGCAAATATAGATTCTCTCTTAATGGCATAGTGTAGTGGTTTAGAGCTTAGAAGAGCCTACATTCAGAGCCCAGAGGTTACATTCTGAGTTTTCTCCTCAATGGGTAATTTGGCAGGTTAGCTAATCAATCTGTGTCTCATACAATTTGCCAGAGTAATTATGACATAGAGATTTTATGAGCATAAGATGACTTAAAAATTCTAAGGCACTCAAAATGATGTCTGAGACATAAGAGCAAATAATAAATAATTCATTTATGTCTACCAGACTTTAAAAATAATGCTGTAGATTGCCTGCTAGCCATAGAAAAAGACATCTCTAGAACTAACAGAAAAAAAATCTGGTTGCTTTTGATGTGTGTGTGGCAACCAATCAAGCATCACTTTTTTTTAAAAAAAATCAACTAATGAGAAAAACTTTCTCTTGTTTCTTAAACAAGAGCATTAATATAACCACATATATACATATTAATGCTCAGAGTCATCTTCCTAACCAAGTTGATACATGTTTGCATTATATAGTTCAGAGTTTAAACAAATTATGTGTTATTTTAAAATATTTACAAATTAAAATTCCAATTTATTTTGGACTCCTAAGTTAATATTCCTTCTTTTTCTCCTCCTTCTTCTCCTTCTCAAAATAAAGTTTATGTGATGCTTTAATGAAAGGAAACTTTAAAGATCAATTTTTTTCTGTTATTATTATTATTATTATTATTATTATTATTATTTGAGATGGAGTCTCGCTCTGTCACCCAGGCTGGAGTGCAGTGGCACGATCTCTATTTTTATAATACTAGTTTGTTTTAATGTTTTAAGCATTCTATATGAATCATGGTCTTCTCTCACTGTCCCCCTCTTTCCCACTTCTGATTTTTTTCCCCTTCTTTGCGCATTTCTTTTGAAAAAATTTAAGCAATTCAATATATTTTCTGAAGCCTTTCTAAATGTTGTCATTTAAACACTTTGCAGGGACAATGGCAGAATGTTCTGTTCTAGTCCCTACCATAAAAGGAAGGATTTGTACTGTTCACTAAATTTTTCTGAAAGGAGTTTAACAATTTAAGACCAAATCACTTAGATTCGTTTTTCTGTATCCATTAAAAGCCAATATTTTATTTCCTATTCTGAACTTTCTGTACTCTTCACAAACACTTCTGAGATTTAAATATCCTGAGTATACTGAGATCCCAGTGAATTAAAGAAAGTTTTGAGCTATAAATGGAAGATATTTGCACAACCTCATGGCAGAAACCTAGTAGAGTGAACCTAGATTTTCTCTGATGGATACTAAGGCCTCCTCATAAAACTAGGCAGTCCGGACTCTCCCCTGACTAGCGGGATGCTCATCAGTGCTGTGATGAAGTCAGTGTGGCACATAGGGGACTTAGATATTCCTCAATGAATCACAGCCCCAATACTTGATGCATGTATGACCTGGGGCAAGCTGATCAAACTGTCTGTGATTTTGCTTAGTTCTTTGTTTGCGTAATGCTGTCCCTGCAACAACTCCATATTAACTCTCTTTCCTAGGAACTTGTAAAACCAGTCTTGAATTAAAAGATTAAAAAAGGGAACCAAGGAAAGGACTTGTAAAGACCTGAAAGAAATAGCAGATACAAGAAAGAAAAAGGCTTGAAAGAAGTTGTCAAAAAATCAAATTATTTTTCTCCCTAAAGCTTGCCTTTTTACAAATATGTAATTGTCTTGATAGGCTCAGAGCATAGCGACTATTCCTGCAGAAGAGCTGTCTGTTGGAGAGGAAGTGCCTGCATAGAATAATCATTTAAAATAAAACAAGAATATTGCAGTGAAGGACCAACACAAAATGTTAGAATGAAGCTGTATATATAATTGGGCAAAAATAAATAATTTCCAACTCTTGAAATCCAAGCCGTATTTTCCAAAATAATATGGCTTGAAAATGATGGCATATCCACTTTTTTTGACTTGCAAAACAGCCAGTATTTGGCAACAGTAATTTCTGTAATGCTCTAACTTGGAGAAAAGAGAGCTACAAACATTTTTCTCATCTCTAGTATTCAATAAGGCAGTTGCTAAGACTGAATAATTTGTAGTACTTACTTTTTTCTTGAGGTTGACAATAGATTTAATAATTTTATGGATTTTACTTGTTTAAGTATTATGTAAACATACTCTGAATGTCTATGATTAATACCTTAAGTTACTACATGCCTTCACTACTTTTTGCTACCTACTCATTGTGCAATGATTTTGAATGAACGTGTTTTTAAATTTAAAATTATATCAAGATTATTGAATAATGAGTTTTTTGGTAACATATAGAGTAAAATCATTGCAATCGAGTAATGTACTTTATATGCAAAATTTATGTTATTTCATTATCAAGTTTTTCACCCCATGATATGGTTTGGATTTGTGTTCCTGTCCAAATCTCACGTCCAATTTTAATCCCCAATGTTGGAGGTGGGGCCTGGTTGGAGGTGATTGGATCATGAGGATGATTTCTTATTAATGGTTTATCTCCATCCCATTAGTACTGGTTTTTTTGATGGTGAGTGCGTTATCGTGAGATATGGTTGTTTAAAAGTGTGTAGCACCTCCCCCTTCTCTCTCTCTTCCTCCTGCTTTTGCCATGTAAGATTCCTCACTCCTCTTTGGCCTGCTGCCATGATTAAGAGCTCCTTGAGGTCTCCCCAGTAGAAGATGCTACCACGCTTTCTGTACAGTCTGGGGAACCATCAGCCAATTAAATCTGTTTTCTTTACAAAATACCCAGTCTTGGGTATTTCTTTACAGCTATGCAAAAATGGACTAATACACCCCATCAAATATATTCATATAATTACAGTATAATTAATTAAGCTACCACTCTATGCTGTTTATAATTTTTAAATTCCTAAACATTTTATTACGAATTGTATCTCCCAAAGAGTATTTTATTAGAACTAAAATAACACCATAAATTATAACTGTGAACCCTTTTTTAAAAATAATTTTGGTATATTTCTCAATAATATTATTAATGTAAACTTAAAGTTACTATAAATTGAATTTCACCTACTGGAAAGATAAAACTATCATAATCTCTCTGTCTAATTCTTCACTATCTACATGATGCATAATGATTATATTGCTAATTTGTATAATCTGTTCAATGGACCAGGTATAATATACCTTATTATTTAGTCAAAATAGCTTCTCACTACTATCTTGATCAGAAGAAGCCCTGGATACTACTGTGAAACATGCACATAAAAACATACATACATATAATATCCGGGGCTCATGCCATTCCTCATGCCCAAATCATACAGTATATCCAGTTATTTCTAGGCTATATACCCTGAAATTTCTATGGTTTTAATTATAGGTTGGGAGAGGAATTTTGTACTGTTAAGATATCAGATATATCAAATTTGGTGAATCAGAAGGCCATTACACAGTTTTAAATTAACAAAACATTTGACTTACTAAACAATCTTCTATTCAATTCCAATTCTTTCTCATGATTTTTAAAATTTTATTTAATTGTATTTGTTTTATTTTGCTTATTAGTATCTCATGATTAGGGGAAATTAATGAGGGTTATCATCTCTTCATTATTTGAAAGGTTTACTTAAAGAAGTTTTTAAAAATATTAACTAAAACCACAGTTAGTGTTTTTATTTATTTTTCTTCTCATTTTTAATAATATAGATTAAAAGCTACTGTAATTAAAATGGGATTTTTTTGAGACTCAGAGTTTATTTCATATGCCTATGTCAAATTTGTATGATTTAATAGACTGTATAGAGAGCTTTACAGTGAGAATATAACCTCTTATTTCCAGAAATCCAGGGAACTATAAACTCTAAAAATCCTACCCATTGGAGAAAAAAAAAAGATTCTGTATAAAACTTGCCTTCTAATGGATTGTGGGGGTGATAAATAAGAATAATCTCCCAAATTAATGAACAAATAAATAAACAATTTAATAAAGCAACAATATTTGAGCTGTTATCTGTGTAGAAGTCCTGCATCTTGGGCACACTTGAATGGTACCAAAGCTTATACCTGCTAATAAGCCTTGGTTGTTTTGCTCAATATGCGAACTAAAACTCCAATATTTAGGAAGAAGATAAATTTACTGCAGACTGATTGTATCTTTTGACTCTTTGAATAAACAAATCTAAATCCTTTTGTTTGAAGAATGAATGTGTTCAAGATTTTTTTCAGTTATGACCAATCAAATTAAACTTCCAATCAAGGATCATAAATACATATAAAAACAAACAAGACACTAAAATCCAAGAATTTCAGACATTGGAATTATTAGATAATACACAATATAAAACAAAAAAGTATAAAATGGTGAAATAAATATAACGATAAAATCACAAAATCAAAAAGAAAAATACGACTATAAAAATTATACCTAACTTTTTGAACTGGCATTCAAAAGGAGGCAGTAGAGGAAATAGAAGATAAATGATATTTAGTTATAGTTGAGAATGTGCCAAAAGTTAAAGAAGCTATTAATCTATGAATAGAGGCAGCACAACATATATTAGGATATCATAAACTAATTAACTCCATGCTTATTCATATCTCAGGGAAACTTTGGAACAACAAGTACAATATAAAGATCAAAATCACATTCAAAATGAACAATTACATCTCTAACAAAGGAAAGGAAACTGGGCTGAGAACCTGCTACTCATAGCAATAATGGAAACCAGAGAGAATGGTCTAAAATCATTGTTCTATAGAGAGGAAATAACCAACTTAGAATTATATAACTAATAATGATATTTCAATAAATGGGAATAAATTAGAACATTTTAAAAACGGAGAGAGTTTACCAATACAGCATTTCTACAAGAATGTATACAGAATAAATCAAGAAGGAAGTTTCCACAGGAATGTCTGATATGTAAAAAGAGAGGAATAACAAACACATATATAAATAGGATGTCAAACGAACATCTGTTTAAACGAATAAGTATAATAATGAGTGTCTTAAAAAGAGACACAATTGAGGCCGGGCGCGGTGGCTCACGCCTGTAATCCCAGCACTTTGGAACACTGAGATGGGTGGATCATCTGAGGTCGGGAATTCGAGACCAGCCTGACAAACATGGAGAAACCCCGTCTCTACTAAAAATACAAAATTAGCCAGGCGTGGTGGCGCATGCCTGTAATCCCAGCTACTCGGGAGGCTGAGACAGGAGAATCGCTTGAACCTGGAAGGCAGAGGTTACAGTGAGCTGAGATCGTGCCATTGCACTCCAGCCTGGGCAACAAGGGCGAAACTCCATCCAAAAAAAAAAAAAAAAGAAACCATGGCAAAGACAGGAAATCAAACACCGCATGTTCTCACTCATAGGTGGGAATTGAACAATGAGAACACTTGGACACAGGATGGGGAACATCACACACCCGGGCCTGTTGTGGGGTGGGGTGAGAGGTCAGGGATAGCATTAGGAGATATACCTAATGTAAATGACGAGTTAATGGGTGCAGCACACCAACATGGCACATGTATACATATATTACAAACCTGCACGTTGTGCACATGTACCCTAGAACTTAAGGTGTATATATATATATATATATATATATATATAAAAGACACAAAGCACTATATACTAATAACATAGGAGTTCAAATTGTGAGGATTATTGTCAGTGGTAAGGGTCCCTGAATTGTTTAGAAAGAGAATTCAGATATAGATTAAAATAATTTTTTATAGGCTAAAAAAATAGTGTTGCAACTAAACCCTCAAAAGTTTAAAACTATATAATAAAAATACAAATATTTCTATCTTTTTTTTTTTTTTTTTGAGATAGAGTCTCGCTCTGTCACCCAGGCTGGAGTGCAGTGGC
>NW_012115344.1:5077634-5098169 GCF_000951035.1 Colobus angolensis palliatus | reverse complement strand
ATCTCCTGACCTCGTGATCCGCCCGTCTCGGCCTCCCAAAGTGCTGGGATTACAGGCTTTAGCCACCGCGCCCGGCTCTATCTTTTCAATAGGGAAAAATAGAATAATACAAAGTATAAAACAAAACCTAAACGTCAATCAAAAACAAAACAAGAAAAAAATGCATTAAGAAAGTGGGACAAATTGACAGTTAAATACTGGAACAAGGCCAAATATAATATAAATCCAAATAATCATGAGTTCAATTGACATAGTTGTAATATGTCATATTTGACTAAAACACTACTACTTCTACTTTTTATAATATTAAAATACAAAAATACCTAAAACTTCAGGGTATAGATTATTAAAAGTAAAAATCTGGAAAACCTTATATTGTACAAGTTTCAATAAAAGAAAAGGAGAGAGAGTCATATTAACATTAGGATAAATAGAATTAAAAGCAACGTCATTTTCATACATTGATAATAAGGCTCAAATTATCCTGAAAATATATATATATATATATTTCTAATCTTTTGCATGCCAATAAAATTGGCTTATCATATATCAAGCAAGTCTTAATAAAACTATAAAGATAAATGCTCAAGTCTATCATTATGATGGGAAAATTTAATGTAACTTTTTCCATTTATGTTAGTTCAAGAAAAAATGGATGTAAAAATTGGAACAAGAAATTTGATAAATACATTATATTAGAACTGTGAGTCCTACAATTTGAAAATATACAGTTGATATAGCACATATGGACGATTTGCCAATATTGGTCATATAATAGGCCAAAAGAAAGCCTCAACGAATTTCGAGAATTGGTATCTTGGAAATTATGTTGTCTAGCACAATAAAATAAAATTAAAAGTTGACAGAAAGCTATACTAAAATTTTCTAAATTGGTAGATTTAAAAAGATTACTGTTAAGTGATTTTTGACCTAAAAAAGCACATCCAAGATTAGAAATAATTAGAACTAAAAAAAACCAAAAATACCACATATTCAAATTTGTGAAGCAACAAAAATGACAAATTGAAAGAAATTTAAATCAGTACATGTTCTTATAAGAAATATTAAACATTAATGAGCACAGCAACCATCTAAAAATGTTAGAAAAAAGAGAATAATCCAAAGACATCAGAATGAGATAGTAAAGAGCTAAAATTATTTAAATAGAAAAAAGAAAAATAATTTATTGAATTACTAAATTATACAAATAAAATATAAATCAAGACAAATACAACAAAAAAATTAAAGATATAACTTGAATTTTAATAATAACAATTGTAAAAGTAAAATATGGAAGATTTTGTATTAAGAATAAATGTAAAAACCTGGACAAATTAAATAAACTCCTAGTAAAATGTAACGAACATCATCTGGAAGAAAACTGCAGGACAGTTTTCCAGCTAGTCTTTGACCAATCCAGTTCTCTCTTTCTCACTTGTTATCTGGTCTTCTAGTCACATACAGGAATTTCAAAGAATAACTGTAAAGTGTGCTAGAAAGGCAACATCCTGAGATAAGGGAGAGTTGACTGGAATAGCCCAGGCCCTGTTCTTGTCACCCTAGAAACACGATATCCTTAGTGATTTTTACCCTACAACACTTCTGGTATAAAATCTAGGGTGGGTTGATTTTTGCAGTCCCTCAGCTGTGGTGTAAATTGTGTATGCATAGATATTATTCCAGCCGCCTTGGGTGGTTTTTCAGACCCTTGGGAGATGGGCTTGCCATGAATCTCTAGCTTCTGTTGTCCCTTGCTGCCTATCTGTAAGTAACAAGTCCACTGCATGTAACTTGTGTGTATAAGTGTTCTGTCTCACTGGACTCAGGAGAGAAATAAAACTGCAGACCAAGATGCAGTGTGCTGAGATGGGGACCAGCGCATCATGAACTTGCTTCACAAGTTCAAGAATCTCAAAAGACAGTATATCTGAGTAAATTGTCTTACCCCAAAGAAAACACTAATTCTTTGCTATTTTACAAGATAGTCCCACAAAACCAGATCATTTCACTATTACTAGAACCCTTCCAAAGTATATGAAAGAGAAATAATTATTCAGTCTTCTTATGTGTTTATTTTAACTTTGATAACAAAACAAGACAAAGACAGTACAAAAATGGAAAATCTGAGGCCTCATTAACTCATGATACTAGATATAAATATAATAAAAATATTAGCAAACAGCATCCAGTAATTTCCATAAATTGATATATCATGACCAAGATGGACTTATTCTAGAAATTTAACAGATATAACATTAGTAAATTGATAACTTTATTTTACTGTGTTACAGAAAATATTATCTTATTAGATCTCATAAAAATGCATTTATATAATACAAAGTCCCCTAATAAAAAACTATTTAGAAAATACAAATATTGGGGAAGATTCTCTCAGGATAAATTATATTTGCCACAAACCTACAGAAACTATTGTTGTACTGGTGAAGCATCAAAAGTATTACCTTTTATATAAAGAGCTATATGAAGGTTTCTATTATCATGTCATTGCCTCTTACATACAAAATGTATAAAGTATCCTTCTGTACTCCAAAAGACTAAAACAAAGACATGAAAAATTGAATTGATTACTGTATATGCAGAAAACCAGAGTATCTACAGATAGGTTGTTAGAAAAAAGTGAGTTTAGCTAAATGGTAAGAGATAGAACAAATACGTAAAAATGATTCAGTCTTATATTTTTATATACTGCCAACTACCAATAAGAAATAATAATAATAGGAAACTCTGTGAACATACCTAATTAAATTTTCAAAGAGAATATGGAAACTTTTATAAGACCTTCTTGAAAGAGAATTTTTTAAAGACTTAAATAAAAGGAGAGACATATCATGTCCATGGTGAAGAAGTAATATTATCAAGATCAAGATATTCTTTCTCCCTTAATTGATCCATATATTGAATGCAATTTTTTCATCCTTCCTACAGGTGTGTGTGTGTGTGTGCATGTGTGTGTGTCTAACTTGATAAGCTAATTCTAATATTTTTATGGAAGAGTACAAGAGCAAGTGATCAATACTAAACAAAATAGTTCAAAGCAGAACTTTTTCTATGAGACATTAAATCTTGCTATACATATATAATAAATAAGGTATTGTAAAACTGATTCAGAGTTAAAAATATTTACAAATGCAACAGACTAGAGAGATCCAAAAACAGCTCAATTATGAATGCAGAAATTTTTCTCACTGCGCTATTTCTACCACCTAAAGTGTAACTGACATATAGTAAGTGCTCATGAAATATTTCCTTAATAGATTTTGCATACTCTGCCATATGTGGCACTGCTAATAAGTGGGAGAAAGATATAACTGTTCCATAAATTATTCTAGGATTATTGGTTTCTTCTGTGTAACAAACTCGTTATCAAATTCTATATATAAAAACAAATTCACATTGCATTGAATATTTAAAATTTTTAAAATTATAATTTTAGGTTTAAAAATATGGAACATACATATATCACATTGAAGAATGTTTAAACTAGGCACAAAGTGTTTAAAAATTAATTGAACATATTGATATTAAGATATCCTACTCATCGATAGGCACTATATGGCAAGATAATAAACTATGCACTGCAGAAAGTATTTGAAACATATGCAATGAGAAAAATAATTGTACAGAATATATAAAGAACACTTACAAGTCAATAAGAAATAGATAATCCAATATAAAAATGGGCAAATAATATAAATAGGCAATGTTTATAAAAACCAAATGGTAAACAAATATGTTAAAATAGGCTCACTCTTTTAAGTAATCAAATAATCAGTAATTAATGCTGCAATCATAAACCAAGTTATTTATATTGGCCAGATTGATGAAATGTGGACTGACAATAAATAAACGTAAAATTTTGGTGAGCATATGGGTTAATGAGAACTTCTGTATACTGCTATTAGGAGTGTGAATTATTACAATCCTTTTAGAAAATAGTTTGGCATCATATTTTAGGTCTGAACATTCTCATTCTCTACAACACAGCAGTTCCACTTCTAGGTATATATCAGAGAATTTTTATAAATGTGTACCACAAAATCTGCACAAAAATATTCACGGTACCTTGCTCTTAAAGGCAATAACTTTAAATAACTGCAACATTTATCAACAGGAAAATTGATAAAATGTAGAATAGTCTTAGAATGGAATGTTAGATCACAGTGAAATTAAATTACAGCCATATGAAACCACATGAATGCCTTTAAAAATGCTGTTGAGTGATACGTCATCAAACTGTTTTTTAAAGTAAAAAAAAATGGTTAATAAAAACTTCAGGGGGGTGTTACTTATGTTGGAAAGACAGAAGAGTGGGACTGAGGAGACACATACCCACTGAAGCCACACCAATGGTTATGCTCTATTTCATAAGCAGATTGGTGGGACTGTAAGTGTTTTTTCTTTCTTTATGCCTTATAATCCATTGGTTCCCAACCTTTTTGGCACCAGGGACTGGTTTCATGGAAGACAATTTTTCCACAGATTGGTCGGGGGATGTTTTCAGCAGGGAACTGTTTCATCCTGATCGTCAGGCATTAGATTCTCATAAGGAGCACACAGCCTAGATCCCTCATACACTCAGTTCACAGTACGGTTCACGCTCATAGAAGAATCTAATGCTACGACTAATCTGACAGCAGGTAGAGCTCAGGTGGTAATGTTGACTCACCCACTGCTCACCTACTGTAATGAGGCCCAGTTCCTAAGAGGCCATGGACCATTACCAGTCTGTGGCCTGGGGGTTGAGGAACTCTGTAATATAACCCACTTAAATCTGTATCAAATGTTACATAATTAAAGCCATTTTAGAGTACTCACTAAATTTATACATAAAGACACACATAAAGTGATCTAATAGAGAGTAAATTATTAACTATTATACAAACAGCACACGTTACTTCTTAAATTTGTGATAAAAATATTAACTGCATTTCTGTATTGTTTTGAAAAGAAAATTTAATCTGTAACAATAATTTTAAATTCATATTGATATATTCCTGCATCATATATTTCCTTCTGAGACAAATGTCCTGGTAATTAATACTTATTTAATCGATAAGGAAACAACTTGGACAAGTAGAAGAGAGGAATCTTCATAATACTGTTAAAATGGAATATGCTTTTGCAATAGCTCCATTTCAGAAGAGCACAGTGAATGAGGGCTTTCAAAATGGAATGTTTTGGCCTCTAGTATATTATAATTATTTTCTCTGAAAATATGTCTGAACGTCACTTAATTCTAATTCAACTGTAAGAAAAAGATAAATGTAGATGTTGTTTTATTCCAAAGAAATTAAGCCAAATTTTTATAAATGGAAAACTGTGAACAATACTAAGATTTAACCGTTGTAAAAAGATTGAACAACATAGACTTCTATGTATTTTTTTCTTATTTTTCATTCATAGACTCTTATAGTTCTCTAGCATAGATTTATTTTTAGTGTCTTATTCTTATGTTCAATAAGTTCTCGGTTAAATCTCTGTTGATATTACGATTTCAATTATGTAAGCATGCAGCTGGCAAAAGTCTTGGGCATCTTTCTCCATAATGAAACATAACTCAGATACTCTTCAGCTTCCTGATGTCATCCTCGATCTCTACCCCTGACCCACAATTTAGCAATTATGCTCCATCATTTCATCAGAAGCATGGTTTATCTGTTCTCATCCATGAGCACATTTTCTAAACATAAATCCCAAGAGAAATCCATTAATGGGTAATACAGCAGATTTTACAACTAAAAGAATTAAAGAGAGGAGGCAAGAAGAGAAGATACCAGTTTCTGATGTGGACACTTAAGTGGTGTTACCGTTCACTGTGAAGAAAATGGATGAAACTAGATGAAAGAAAGTTTTCGCGGGGATGTCATAACTTCAGTTTGAGTATAAAATATCTCTGAAACAAACCAGAAGGTGATATCTGGTGCTCAAACATGAGCCCCCTGCTGGAGATACATTAGGAAGCATTGGTATATAGCTGAAGCATAGGTGTAGAGGATCTTTCCTAGGGAGAGAGTTAAAACTGAAAAGAGGCCTAAAGAGAATTGTAAAGAGCACAGATAAGGATTTAATTTAAAAGGCTGGCTCCTGACTTCTGCCTCACAGAGAATTTTATTTAGTAGGTCTAGGACGAAATCCAGAGACTTGTTTTTGTCAAGCAGATGTCCTCTGGACTACATCTTAAGAGAGACTAAATAACAAGGGAGGACTACTCTTTTGCTGCCTGTGTATTAATTGTATGATTGCATCGTATCACATTTTATTTCTGAAGTAATTTAATACAACTTTACTACATGAATGAGGAAGTCTTGAATGAATACATGATGACACACAACAGGGTTTGTAAACATTTTCAACTATGAAAGAATGCACAGTGTAAAAGAAAACTATACCTACCTATTCAATTGAAAATTGCTAATTTAAATTCAGCATAAGTATTTGTAACTACAAAAAATATTGGGAAAATATATGTTCCCTATATAGAAATTACCTCTATGAGCATTTAGTGTATCTCTGAATGTTGTGGTAAGAAAGATCCATCCAGTTTATGAAAACAACTTTGTGGCAAAACATGAGATCATTTGTTTAGATGAATTACAATAGGATTGCATGACTAAATGATCAGCTTATCCATTCATCTGATTTTTGTGGATCTAAGTCATTTCTGAACAATCTAGCAGAGAGAATCTCCTCTAAAAGATAATGCCAAAAATACCATTATTGAATAGTATACTAGTCAACTCTGTTCCACTTGACTTGAAATTTAAGTATTTTGAATGTATCGGTTTTACCAAAACTGATGCTTCATTTAAGATAAAATCGCAGTATTAGCGAGTTTAATCTTTTGATGTCATTATGAACTTGGATTTTCTTATTGGAATAAAAATAGTATGTTTATGTTGTCATTCTTGTGTTGTTAATAATATGAAAGAAATAGAATGATGAAGTATAATGAGTACTGAATTCAAAACTAAGTAATAAGAAATCATACTGAGAATAAAATACCAATAGAGAATAGATGGATTGTAGCTAGATTTTTCATTTTCCTAAGAAACAATTTTAAATCTGGTGTATTTTAGGAAAATCCTTGACTGAAGCATTGAAAATTACAAAGGACACTTTTTTTTTTAACCTTGTCCCATAATAAGATGAAGACAAGGAGATAACTTGATAAAAATAAGGAGCAGTAAATTCAGAACAAATTGAGGTAAATAATGCCTTATGAATGTGTATAGTCAACCTGTAAAATTCATTGACCAAAGAGGTCACTGAGTCAAATGCGATGGTTGAATTTAAAAAACAGCTGGGTAATTTTATGACCACTAATAGCTTTGGGAGCTCTTTTCAGCAAGCGGATAATGATAAGGGTAATCAAATCTCTTGTTTCAGGATGTAAGTTACCAATAGGGGGTTGTTCAATTCCACACCTTGCTTTTGTCCTCTGGACACTTCTCATAAACACCCACCTTCAGGGAAGTACAATGATGGACAAAAGTGTTGTTATTCAGCACTTTTATAATGACATTTATAGATGCCTGTGTGTTCTTTCACCTTCATCTGAAGTATCAGCCTCTGAAACATATGAGCTAGGATAATTCTGGTTTGGGAAATAATGTCCTCCATAATCATAATCAAGATAATCAATCATTTATGCTTTTTAGTGAGTGCCCTAGAATATCGTTCTCAGAATTTCTGAATTCAAACCAAAATAATTTGAAAGTTAGCAATAATTATATTTTGGGGGGAAGGGGACTTAATAGTGCCAATTTTGTATACTGTTATATAAAGTGGTATCAGTAAAGTTACTATTTTTAACACTTCATTCTAAATGTATCAACATTTTTAAAGCAACATGTCATTGAGTGTTAAACTTTGTTTCACATTTTATTGTTAATTGTATTATGCTACCTCTTTTGTCCAATCAGTGTGGCAGATTAAGTCTTTTATTTATTTATTTATTTATTTATTTATTTATTTATTTATTATTTTTTGTTTTTTTGAAGCAGAATCTCGCCCTGTTGCTCAGGCTGGAGTGCAGTGGCGTGATCTCAGCTCACTGCAACCTCCACCTCCTGGGTTCAAGTGATTCTCCCTGTCTCACGCTCCCAAGTAGCTGGGATTACAGGCATCTGACACTATGCCCAGCTAATTTTTGTATTTTTGGTAGAGATGGGGTTTCAACATGTTGGACAGGCTGATCTCGAACTCCAGACCTAAGGTGATCTGCCCACCTCAGCCTCCCAAAGTGCTGAAATTACAGATGTGTGCCACCACACCCGGCCAAGTCTTTTTATTTTTAATCGAGGTCAAAATTCAAATTTTATTGTTTGAATCATTATGTTTTCAAAGTAGAAAACTTTACAAAAAACACAAAACGACTTGTGATCTTAAAATATAGAACAACTATTACTGTATGTATATACATCTGCCCATATACAATCATTTATGTGTTTTTTGCTAGTTTGGATGTATAAAGTTTGTATTCTGCCATATGTACTATTCTATAACATCCTTTGGATAACAGTTCTTCATGAATAATTTTCTATGAAATTAAATATTTTTGAAGCCTATATACCATATTAATATACTAGAATTTATTTTGCCAAATTTGTTTTTGAGTATTTTGGTGGTCTATAGTTTTTACCAGCATAACTCTAAAGATGTATGATTATTTATTATTTACTGGTTCAAAGTAAATGCACTTTAAGTATTTTGATTGATACTGCCAAATTATTTTCCAGAAAAAATTTCATTATTTTACACACTGATTATCAGTTTATGACAGTATAATTTCCCCCAAATAAACAATGGAAAATACATATATACACATATATATGTTTATTTAATCTTGAATATTATCACTATGTGAAAAGAAGAATCTCATTAGTTATTAAATTTTTGCACTTTTGATCACTTGCAGTTTTAACAGTTTTTCATAAGTTTGTTAATCATTGTATTTCTTTTTTTGAATTGCCAGTTCATCTTATTTTGCTACTTTTAAAATCTGGATGTTTAACTTTTTCCTTCTATATAGACATCCTGTTTTTAAGGATATTAATAATTATCAGCTTATATTTCCCATTTTTGTTTATTTTGATTATATTTATGACACATTATACAAGAATTTTATATTCTTCTACAGCCATAACTGTTAATTTGCCATTTCTGCATATGAATATATATCTATTTTATTAATATTTATCTCTACTTTCTTCTGATGCTAGATAAAATAGAGTAAGGTGATTCTGCTTTTTTCCTTCAATACGTATTTCCAGATTAATAAAGTATCTTTTCCTTCCCTTGCTGGTTTAAATAATATTTTATTGTGTATCCTATTAATACCAATAATTAAACTGACCTCAGAAATTTCTGTTGATTCCATATTTATTCCTGCATTCATTATAAAATATTTAAATTTTAGTTACATTTAAATATTTGAGAAAAATATCTTTCAATCATTATTTTTCTCAAAATATTCAAATGAATCAATTTGTTTCTTAATGAAATTTGGTTATTTCATTTTAAGAATGAATTAAGGAACAAGTAAATTATTTTAAATTATTCTCATACCTCATCTTGTTAATTTATGACTACACACATTAAGGTAGCTGTTTTATTTTGTATATTTTAATAAATTCTATAGGTATATCATATTATTTCTGCACATTTTTTATGTTTATTACCGGATGTCTTGTATTTCTTTATTGTCAAAATGCATGAATAAAATGCATTTCTCCTGTATTTTCTAATTGGATAGTGGTGGTATATAAATTCTTGATTTCAGTTTATTTTAAAATAACTTCTTTTCATGAGTGGTTGAAATCTAAATAATTTTAAAATGTGTTTTATGAATATTATAGGCAGGATATACTAACATCTGAATATATATTCATATTTATGATATATATGATGATGCTATAAGCATATGTATTTGACAATAATATATTTAGATGATAGTATGTATATACACATACATTTATGTATATTTACACACACACATGCACACACATTTTTTTTAAGAGCAGTTTTACCTTCACACCAAAGTTGATAGAGCGGAAACCACAGGGTTCCTCCACACTCTCTGATCCTGCTGTCAACATCCTGTACTAGAGTGGTATACATTTGTTACAATTGATGAACCTACACTGATACATCATTATCACTCAAAGTCCACAGTTTACATTAAGGGATTCACTCTTGGTGTTTTACAGTCTATGGGTTTTGACAAATGTGTAATGGCATGCTCCTCCATTATAATAGTATACAGAGTAGCCTCGTTCTGCCCCCAAAATCCTCTGTGTTTTGCCTTTTCACACTTCCCTCCCCCACAACCCCTGGCAATCACTGATATCTTTTCGGTCCTCACAGATTTGTCTTTCTCAGATGTAGTTGGAATCATATATTATTTAGCCTTTTCAATTTGACTTCTTTCACTTAGTAATGAGTGAGTTTCCTCCAGGTCTTCTCATGCCTTAAAAGCTCATTTCTTTTCACCACTGATGAAAATTCCATTGTGAGGATGTTCCACGGTTTATGTGTCTATTTGCCTATTAAAGGAAATCTTGGCTGCTTTCAAGTTTTGGCAATTGCAAATAAAAGTGCTATAAGTGTGCAAGTTGTTGGGTGGACACATGTTTTCAGCACATTTAAGTAAACACCAAGGAACACAATGGCTGAATTATTGCTAAGAGTTTATTTTTATCAACACCTGGAAACTATCCTCCAAAGTGGCTGTACCATTTTGGATTCTCACCAGCAGTAAATGAGACTTCCTGTTGCTGTACATCCTCATTAGCATCTGGTTTTGTCAGTGTTTGAGTTTTGACCACCCTAATGGTACGTAGTAGTATCTCATTGTTACTTTAATCTGCACTACCCTAATGACAGATGATGTTGAGCATCTTTTCATATGCTTATTTGCTATCTGTATATTTCCTTTGGTAAGGTATCTGTTTGGATTCTTTTTTCCATTTTTAAAGTAGGTTGTTTGTTTCATACTGTTGAGTTTTAAGAGTTCTTTGTATATTTTACATGAGAATCCTTTATCAGACATAATTTCTGCAAATATTTCTTACCAGTCTGTGGCTTGTCTTCTTTTTCTCTTAACAGTGGCTTATCAGAGTGGAAGGTTTTAATTTCAACAAAGTTCAGCTTGTCCATTTGTACTTTCATGGTTTGTGACTCTAGAGTTGTATCTAAAAAGTCATTACCATATTCAATGTCATCTTGATATTCTATGTTATCTTCAACAAGTTCTATAGTTCTGCATTTTACACCTATGTCTATAATTCATTTTGAGTTAATTTTTGTGAAAGGCGTAAGGTCTCTGTCTAGATTCACTTTTTTTGCAATGAGAAGTTCCAGTTTCCAATATTATTTTTTAAAAGACTCTTTTTGCCATTATATTATCATTGCTCTTTTGCCAAAAGAGCAGTTTTGGCAAAATCAGTTGATTATATCTGTGTGGGTCTATTTTGGGGCTATCTATTCTGTTCCATTAATCTATTTGTCTGTTTTTCTTTTCAGCAATATTACACTGCCTTTAATACTGTGGATATGTAGTAAGTTTTGATGTTGAGTAGTGTCGATCCTTCAACTGTGCGTTTTAGCTTCATTATTGTGTTCACTATTTTGACTCTTTTGCCTCTCCCTATAGACATTGGAATCCATTTGTTGATATTCAGATAATAACTTGCTGACATTTTGATGGGGATTATGTTGAATCTATAGGCCAAGTGAAGAAGTGACATTGTGACAATATTGTGTCTTCTTGTCTGATTTCTTTCATCACAGTTTTGTAGTTTTTCTCATATAGATTCTCTTCATATTTATTTTCATTTTACCTGCAAGTATTTAATTTTGGGGGGTGTTTTAATATAAATTGTATTGTGTTTTAAACTTAAGATTCCAATTACTTATTGCTGGTATGTAACAAAGAGATTGAATTTTGTATATTAACCTCATATCCTGCAACCTTTATGTAATTATTATTTCCAGGAGTATCTGTCAATTATTCTGAATATTCTGCTTTATGTCAACTGTTAGGAAATGCAGTTTTACTTTTCCTTCCCAATCTGTATACATTGTCTCTTCTTTTTAAATTTTTTTTTTAAATTTTCATGGGTGCTAACTAGTTCTACATATGTATGGCATATGTTTTGGTACAGTCATGTAATGTGAAATAAGCACATCATGAAGAATGGGGTATCCATTCCCTTAGACATTTATCCCTCGAGTTGCAAACAACCCAAATACACTTCTTATTTAAAAATGGGCAGTTATTTTGAGAAGTGTTTGGTCATATCCTTTGCCCACTTTTTGATGTTTTTTTTTTTTCTTGTAAATTTCTTTAAGTTCATTGTATATTCTGGATATTAGCCCTTTGTCAGACGGATAGATTGCAAAAATTTTCTCCCATTCTGTAGGTTGCCTGTTCACTCTGATGATAGTTTATTTTGCTGTTCAGAATTTCTTTAGTTTAATTAGATCCCATTTGTCAATTTTGGTTTTTGTTGCAATTGCTTTTGGTGTTTAATTTCGAAGTCTTTTCTCTTGCCTGTGTCCTGAATGATATTGCATAGGTTTTCTCCTAGGATTTTTATGGCTTTAGGTCTTATGTTTAAGTCTTTTGTCCATCTTGAGTTAATTTGTGAATAAGGTATAAGGAACGGTTCCAGTTTCTTTTCTGCATATGGCTAGCCAGTTTTCCTGACACCATTTATTAAATAGGGAATCTTTTCTCAATTGCTTGTTTTTGTCAGGTTTGTCAAAGATCAGATGGTCATATATAAGTGATGTTACTTCTGAGGCCTCTGTTCTGTTCCACTGGTCTATGTATCTGTTTTGGTACCAGTACTATGTTGTTTTAATTACTGTAACCTTGTAGTATAGTTTGAAATCAGGTAGTGTGATGCCTCCAGCTTTGTTCTTTTTGCATAGGATTGTCTTGCCTATACGGACTCTTTTTTGGTCCCATATGAAATTTGAAGTAATTTTTTTTTCTAATTCTGTGAAGATTTCAATGGTAGCTTGATGGGAATAGCATTGAATCTATAAATTACTTTGGGAAGTATGGCCATTTTCATGATGCTGATTCTTCCTATCCATGAGCATGGAATATTTTCCCATTGTTTATGTCCTCTCTTATTTCCTTGAGCAATGGTTTGTAGTTCTCCTTGAAGAGGTCCTTCACATCCCCTGTAAATTGTATTCCTAGGTATTTTATTCTCTTAGCAGCAGTTGTGAATGGGAGTTCACTCATGATATGGCTCTCTGTTTGTCTATTATTTGTGTACAGGAATGCCTGTGATTTTTTCATGTTGATTTTGTATCCTGAGACTTTGCTGAAGTTGTTTATCAGCTTAAGGAGATTTTGGGCTGAGACAATGAGGTCTTCTAAATATAGAATCATGTCATCTGCACACAGAGATAATTTAACTGCCTCTCTTCCTATTTGAATGCCCATTGTTTCTTTCTCTTGCCTGATTGCCGTGGCCGGAATTTCCAATACTACATTGAATAGGAATAATGAGAGAGGGTATCCTTTTCTTGTGTCGGTTTTCAAAGAGAATCCAGCTTTTGCCGATTCAGTATGATACTGGCTTTGGGTTTGTCATAAATTGCTCTTATTATTTTGATATATATTCCATCAATACCTAGTTTATCAAGTGTTTTTAGCATTAAGGGGTGTTGAATTTTATCGAAGGACCTATCTGCATCTATTGAGATAATCATGTGGTTTTTATTGGTACTGTTTATGTGATGGATTATCTTTCTTGATCGCATATGTTGAAACAGACTTGGATCCCAGAGATGAAGCCAACTTGATTGTGGTGGATAAGCTTTTTGATGTGCTGCTGGATTTGTCTTGCCAGTATTTTATTGAGAATTTTTGCTTCCATGTTCATCAGGGATATTGGCCTGCAATTTTCTTTTTTTGTTTTGTCTCTGCCAGGTTTTGGTATCATGATGATGCTGGCCTCATAAAATTAGTTAGGGAGAAGTTTCTCTTTTTCTATTGTTTGAAATAGTTTCACAAGGAATGATTCCAGCTCTTTGTAACTCTGGTAGAATTCGGCTGTGAATCTATCTGGTCCTGGACTGGTTTTGATTGGTAGGATATTAATTACTGCCTGAATTTCAGAGCTTATTCTTCTATTCACGGATTCAACTTCTTCCTGGTTTAGTCTTAGGACGGGGTATGTGTCCAGGAAGTTATCAGTTTCTTCTAGATTTTCTGGTTTATTTGAGTAGAGGTGTTTATAGTATTCTCTGATGGTAGTTTGTATTTCTGTGGGATCAATGGTGATATCCCCTTTATCATTTTTAGTTGTGTCTATTTGATTCTTCTGTCTTTTCTTATTAGTCTGATTAGTGGTCTGCCTATTTCATTGATCTTTTCAAAAAACCAGCTCCTGGATTCATTTATTTTTTGAAGGGTTTTTTGTGTCTCTATCTCCTTCAGTTCTGCTCCAATCTTAGTTATTTCTTGTCTTCTGCTAGCTTTTGAATTTGTTTGTTCTTACTTCTCTATTTCTTTTAATTGTGATGTTAGTGTGTCTATTTTAGATCTTTTCTGCTTTCTCATGTGGGTACTTAGTGCTACAGATTTCCCTCTAAATACTGCTTTAGCTGTGTCCCAGAGATTCTGGTACATTGTGTCTTTGTTCTCATTGGTTTCAAAAAATTTATTTATCTCTGCCTTAATTTGGTTATTTACCCAGTAGTCATTCAGGAGCAGCTTGTTCAGTTTCCATGTAGTTGTTTGGTTTTGAGTGAGTTCCTTAATCCTCAGTTCTAATTTGTTTGCACTGTGGTCTGAGAGACTTTTTGTTATGATTTCAGTTCTTTGCATTTGCTGAGGATTGTTTTACTTCTAATTATCTGGTCAATATTAGAATAAGTGCTATGTGGTGCTTACTAGAATGTATAGTTTGTTGATTGCTTACTAGAATGTGTAGTCTATTGATTTGGGGTGGAGTGTTCTTTAGATGTCTGCTAGGTCCGCTTGATCCAGAGCTGAGTTCAAATCCTGAATACCCTTGTTAATATTCTGTTTCATTGATCTAATATTGACAATGGGGTGTTAAAGTCTCCCACTATTATTGTGTGGGAATCTAAGACTCTTTGTAGGTCTCTAAGAACTTGCTTTATGAATCTGGGTGCTTCTGTATTGGGTGAATATATATTTAGGCTAGTTACCTCTTCCTGTTGCATTGATCCCTTTACCATTTCATAATGCCCTTCTTTGTCTTTTTTTCTCTTTGTTGGTTTAAAGTCTGTCTTATCAGAGACTAGGATTATAACCCCTGCTTTTTTCCTTTCCATTTACTTAGTAAATATTCCTCCTTCCCTTTATTTTGAGTCTATGTACATCTTTGCACATGAGATGGGTCTCCTGAATATAGCACACCAATGGGTCTTGACTACATCCAATTTGCCATTCTGTGTCTTTAACTGGGGCATTCACATTTACATTTAAGGTGAACATTGTTACATTTGAATTTGATCTTGTCATTATGATGCTAGCTGGTTATTTTGCACATAGTTAATGCAGTGTCAGTGGTCTTTACATTTTGGTATGTTTTTGCAGTGGCTGGTACCAGTTTTTCCTTTCCATATTCAGTGCTACCTTCAGGAGCTCTTGTAAGGCAGGCCTAACGGTGACAAAATCTCTCGGCATTTGCTTGTCCATAAAGGATTTTATTTCTCCTTCACTTATGAAACTTAGTTTGGCTGAATATGAAATTCTGGGTTGAAAATTCTTTAAGCATGTTGAATATTGGCTCCCACTCTCTTCTGCCTTGTAGGGTTTCTGCAGAGAGTTCCACTGTTAATCTGATGGGCTTCCCTTTGTGGGTAACCTGACCTTTCTTTCAGGCTGCCCTTAATATTTTTTCCTCATTTCAACCTTAGTGAATCTGATGATTATGTGTCTTGGGGTTGCTCTCCTTGAGGAGTATCATAGTCATTTTCTCTGTATTTCCTGAATTTGAATGTAGACCTATCTTTCTAGGTTGAGGAAGTTCTGCTGGATAATATTTTGAAGTGTGCTTTCCAACTTATTTCCATTCTCCCCATCACTTTCCGGTACACCAAGCAAATGTAGGTTTTGTCTTTTCACATAGTCCTATATTTCTTGGAGGCTTTGCTCATTCCTTTTTACTCTTTTTACTATAAACTTGTCTTCATGCTTTATTTCATTAAGTTGATCTTCAGTCTCTGATGTCATTTCTTCCACTTGATTGATTCAGCTATTGATACTTGTGTATATTTCACGAAGTTCTCATGCTGTGTTTTTTAACTCCATTGGGACATTTATGTTCTTCTCTAAACCAGTTATTCTAGTTACCAGTCCTGTAACCTTTTATCAAGGTTCTTAGCTTCCTTGCACTGAATTAGAACATGTTCCTTTAGCTCAGAGGAGTTTGTTATTACCCACCTTCTGAAACCTACTTCTGTCAGTTCATCAAACTCATTTTCTGTCCAGTTTTGTTCCTTGGTGGCAAGGAGTTGTGATCCTTTGGAGGAGAAGAGGCATTCTGGTTTTTGGAATTTTCAGCATTTTTGTGCCGGTTTTTCCTCATCTTCATGGATTTATCTACCTTTGGTCTTTGATGCTGATGACCTTTCGATAGGGTTTTTGTGTCAGCATCCTTTTTGTTGATGTTTATGTTATTGCTTTCCATTTGTTAGTTTTCCTTCTAACAGTTGGGGACCTCTTCTGTAGGTCTGCTGGAGTTTTCTGGAGTTCTACCCCAGACCCTGTTTGCCTGGATATCACCAGCAGAGGCTGCAGAAGAGCAAAGATTACTGCCTGCTCCTTCCTCTGGAAACTTCGTCCCAGAGGGCACCCCCCCAGATGCCAGCTGGAGCTCTCCTCTATGAGGTGTCTGTGGACCCCTGCTGGGAGGTGTCTCCCAGTTAGGAGGCATGGGTGTCAGGGACCCACTTGAGGAGGCAGTCTGTCCCTTAGCAGAGTTGAGCACCTTTTCATATGTCTTTTTCCCCTTGTATGTCTTCTTATGAGAAATGTGTATTCAAATCTTTTGCCCATCTTTTGAATGAATTATTAGATTTTCCTATAGAGCTGTTTGAGCTCCTTATATATTCTGGTTATTGATCCCCTGTCAGATGGGTAGTTTGCAAATATTTTTTCCTATTTTGTGGGTTTTCTCTTTGATTTGTTGATAGTATCCTTTGCTGTGCAGAAATTTTTTAACTTGATGTGACCCAGTTTGTTCAACTTTATTTGGTTGCCTGTGCTTGTGGGGTATTGCTCAAAAAACTTTTGCCCAGAACAATGTCCTGGAGGATTGCCTCAATATTTTAGTAATTTCATAGTTTGAGATCTTAGATTTCAGTCTTTAATTAATTTTTATTTGATTCTTGGTATGCTGAGAAATAGAGATCTGGTTTTATTCTTCTGCATATCTATATCCAGTGTTCCTAGTACCATTTATTGAAGAGACTGTCTTTTTCCCAGTGTATGTTCTTGGCACGTTTATTGAAAACCAGTTCACTGTAAGTGTGTGGATTTTCTTCTAGGTTTTCTATTTTGTTTCATTGGTCTATGTGTCTGTTTCTATGCAAGTACCATGCTGCTTTTGTTACTGTAACTCTGTAGTTTTGAAGTCTGGTAATATTTTTGCTCCATTTTTTCTCTTTTTGTTCAGGAAAACTTTGGTTACTTTGAGTTTTTGTAGTATCATATATATTTGAAGATTGTTTTTTCTATTTCTGTGAAGAATGCCATTGCTATTTTGTAAGACTGCATTGAATCTGTAGATTGCTCTGGGTAGTATGGACATTTTAACAATACTGACTCTTGCAATCTGTGAATATGAAATATTTTTCCATTTGTTGGTGTCCTCTTCAATTTCTTTCAGCAGTGTTTTATAGTTTTCACTATACAGATCTTTCACTTCCTTTGTTAATTGCTAGGTATTTAACTTTATGTGTGGCTATTGTAAATGGGATTACTTTTTAATTTCTCCTTCACATTATTCACTGATGGCATATAGAAAGGTTGCTGATTTTTGTATGTTTATTGGCATGTAATTGCTCAGAGTAGCCACTAATTATCTCTTGAATTTCGGCAGTGTCAGTTGTAATATCTCCTTTCTTATTTCTAATTTTCTTTATCTGGATCTTCTCTATTTTTCTTAATCTGGTTAAAAATTTGTCAGTTTTACTTAACTTCCAAAAACCACACTTTTTGTTTCATTGACATTGGATTGTATTATTCATTTCAAATTTATTTATTTCTGCTCTGATCTTTATTATTTATTTTCTTCTACTAATTTTGGGTCTGGTTTGCTCTTGCTTTTCTTGTCCTTTAAGATGAATCATAAGATTGCTTATTTAAAGTTTTCCCTCTTTTCTTGATGTAGGCACATCTACTGCGTTTGCTGTATCCCATAAGTTTTGGTATGTTGTGTTTTTATTATCATTTGATTCAAGACATTTTTCAATTTTTATCTTAATTTCTTCATTGACCCACTGGTCATTCGAGAGCATATTATTTAATTTCCATGTATTTTTATAGTTTCCACAATTTCTCTTCTTACTGATTTTTAGTTATAGTCCATTAAAGTCAAGGAAGAGTCTTGATATTATCTCAACTTTTTGAATGGTTTAAGACGTTTTCTGTGACTTAACATATGGTTTTTTCTTGAGAATAATTCATGTGCCAAGGAAAAGAATATATTTCTCTGCAGCTCTTAGATGAAATGTTTTGTAAATATATACTAGATCCATTTGGTCTATAGTGTAGATTAAGTGTCATGTTCCTTTGTTGATTTTCTGTCTAGTAGAGCTGGCCAATGCTGAAAGCTGTCTAATGCTTGAAATCTGCAGATATTATTGTATTTGTGCCTGTTTCTCTCTTTAGATCTAATAATATTTCCTTTATATATCTGGATGCTACAGTTTGGGGTGCATATATATTTAAAATTCTATTATAATTTGAATATATTAACAAAATTATATCCTCTTGTTGGGTGCATATATATTTAAAATTATATTGTGATATTAATGCATTATATTAATAAAATTATTTCTTACTGAATCGACCCCTCTATCATTATATAGTGACTTTCTTTGTCTTTTCTTTTAGTTTTCATCTTGAAATCTATTATGTCAGATATATGTATAGCAACTTCTGCTCTTTTCTGGTTTTCATTGGCATGGGATATCTTTTTCCATCCTTTATTTTCAGTGTATTTGTGTCTTTACAGGTGAGTTGTGTTTCTTTGGGCCACAGATCAATGGGCCTTGCTTTTTCATCTCAGCTAATCTGTATCTTTTGATTAGAGAGTTTAGTCCATTCACATGCAATATTATTGTTGACAAGTAAAGTCTTACTCCTGCCATTTTGTTATTTGTTTTCTGGTTGTTTTGTGGTATTCTCTTTCTGCTTTCTTTCTTTTATTACTGTCTTCTTTCAGTGATGATAATTTTTCTCTGGTGACATGACATCGCTTCTTTTTTAATATTTTTTAATTTTTGTGTATGCATTGTATGTTTTTTGGTTTAAGATTGCCATGAGGCTTGCAAATACTAACTTATAACCCATTATTTTAACCTAGTAACAACTGAACTCTATTTGCATAACAAATAAATAAGCAAAAAAAAAACAATAAAAAGTCACTTTAATTTTGTCCTGCTTTTTAACATTTTGTTGTATCTATTTATATCTTGTTGTACTGACTATGTCTTGAAAAGTTCTTATAGTCACTATTTTTGATTTGTTCATTGTTTAATCTTCCTACTTAGGATAACAGTAGTTTTTACAACACAGTTACAGTGTTATAATATTCTGTATTTTTCTGTGTACTTACTATTACCAGTGAGTTTTGTACCTGCAGGTGATTGTTTATTGTCATTAATGTCATTTTCTTGATGATTGAGTTACTCCCTTTAGTATTTCTTATAGGAGTATTCTGGTAATGATGAAGTCCCTCAGTTTTTGTTTGTCTGGAAAAGTCCTTATTTTTCCTTCATACTTGAAGGATATTTTCATGAAATACACTTTTCTAGGGTAATATATATATATTTTCTTCAGCACTTTATATATGTCATGCCACTTCTCCTGGCTGCCTGTAAGGTTTCCACTGAAGTCTGCTGCCAGATGTGTTGGAGCTCCATTGTTTGTTGTTTCTTTTCTCTTGCTGTTTTTAGGATTCTTTCCTTATCCTTGGCCTTTGGTAGTTGGATTCTTAAATGTCTTGATGTAGTTTTCTTTGGGTTAAATCTGCTTGGTGTCCTATAACTCTCTTGTACTTGGAATATTGATATCTTTCTCTAGGGTTGGAAAATTCTCTGTTATTATCCTTTAGAATAAACTTTCTAATCTTTTTGTTGTTGTTGTTTTTGTTTTTTTGAGATGGAGCCTCACTCTGTAACCCAGGCTCGAGTGCAGTGGCACAATCTCGGCTTACTGCAACCTCCACCTCCCAGGTTCAAGCGATTCTCCTGCCTCAGCCTCCCGAGTAGCTGGGATTACAGGTGCCCACC
>NW_012115344.1:5074342-5074606 GCF_000951035.1 Colobus angolensis palliatus | reverse complement strand
GCTGTGGGTTTGTCATAAATAGCTCTTATTATTTTGAGGTACGTTCCACCAATTCCGAATTTATTGAGCGTTTTTAGCATGAAGGGCTGTTGAATTTTGTCAAAAGCCTTTTCTGCATCTATTGAGATAATCATGTGGTTCTTGTTCTTGGTTCTGTTTATATGCTGGGTTACGTTTATTGATTTGCAAATGTTGAACCAGCCTTGCATCCCAGGGATGAAGCCCACTTGATCATGGTAGATAAGCTTTTTGATGTGCTGCTGA
>NW_012115344.1:5017670-5068812 GCF_000951035.1 Colobus angolensis palliatus | reverse complement strand
TGCCATACTGTTTTCCATAATGGTTGAACTAGTTTACAATCCCACCAACAGTGTAAAAGTGTTCCTATTTCTCCACATCCTCTCCAACATCTGTTGTAGAAACAGAGTTTCACCATGTTGGTCACGCTGGTCTCGAACTCCTGACCTTGTGATCTACCTGCCTCAGCCTCCCAAAGTGTTGGGATTACAGGCATGAGCCACCACACCTGGCCTCCTATATCTCCATTTACCACATCTTTAAGGACAAAATCTCTTAGATTTGAACTTCTGATACTGTTTTCTCTATGCTGTAGGCATGCTTCATTGTTTTTTATCCTTTTTTCTTTCATATCCTCTGACACTATGTATTTTCAAATAGCCTGTCTTCAAGCTCAACAGTTCTTTCTTCTGCTTGACCTATTCTGCTATAAGGGACTCTGATGCATTCTTCAGTGTTCCAATTGCATTTTTCAGCTTCAGAATTTCAGCTTTATTCTTTTGAATTATATTAATCTCTTTTTTAGATTTATCTGATAGAATTATGAATACCTTCTCTGTGTTATTTTGAATCTTCTTTTGTTTCCTCAACCCAGCTATTTTGAATTACCTGTCTGAAAGCTACTTATCTGTTTCTCAAGATTGGTCCCTGGTAACTGGTTGAGTTCATTTGGCAAGTTCACGTTTTTCTGGATGGTGCTGATGCTAATAGATGTACTTAGGTGTCTGGGAATTTAAGAGTCAGGTATTTTGTGATTTTTATCTGTGATCTGTTTGCGCTTATTCATAGCCATTTTTCTTTAGAAGTTTTTCCAGATATTTGAAAGGACTTGGATATTTTTAATCTAGGCTGTATCTGCTTAAGGGTGCACCCTAAGTCCAATAAGGGGTGGTTCTTGCAGACCCACGGAGTTATCATCTTGTTGGTCTTGTACAAAATCCAAGAGAATTCTTTGGATCACCGGGCAGAGACTCTTGTTCTCTTCCCTTATTTTCTCCCAAACATACAGAGTCCTTGTTCCAATCTTAGTAGGAAATCTTCTAGTTTCTTATCATTACATATGTTGTTAGCTATAGGCTTTTTGTAGATATTCTTTATCAAGTTGAGAATGTTCTCCTCTATCCTTAGTTTAAAACGCTGAGAGTTTGTATCATGGGTAAATGTTATATTGTTTCAAATGCTTTTTCTGCATCTACTGATACGATTATGTTTTTTTCTTCAGCCTTTTGTGTGATGAATTGTATTAGTTACTTTTCAAATGTTGAGGCAACCTTGAATATCTGGATAAATTCCAAGTGGCCTTGGTGCATTTTTTTTATAGACAGTTACATTTGATTTGCTTTGTATGAGAATTTTTGCACCTATGCTTATGATGGAGATTGGTTTGTAGTTTTTTAAAAATATCTTGTTTGCTTTTGTTATTAAAGTATTATCAAACTCATAGAATTAGAAATCATTACTTTTGCTTTTGTCTTCAAGAGCTAGCATAATTTATTTCTCAAATGCTTGGTAGAATTCACCAGTAAACTCATCTGAGTCTATTTGTTTCTCTTTTGGAAGTTTTAAAAATTTATTTCCATTTATTTAAGCTATAGTTCAGTTTAGATTGTTTATTTCTTCTTGTGTGAGTTTTGGTAGATTGTATCTTTCAAGGAATTGGTCCATTTCATCTAAGTTATCAAATTTGTGTGCATATAGTGCTCATAGTATTGCTTTATTATTCTTTCCATGCCCATGAGATTCATAATGATGTCCTCTCTTGCATTTCTGGTTTTGTAATTTGTTTTTATTTGTATTGTTTATTTTCTCCTTTAGTTTGAATTTCATTGTGTCTTGCTTTTCTATTTCTTAAGGTAGAAGCTTAAATTTTTTATTCTGGATCTTTCTTCTTTTCCTATATAAATTCAATAGTATAAATTTCCCAGTAAGCACTGATTTTGCTGCATTACATATTTGGACAGGTTGTATTCTTATTTTCATTTGGTTCAAAAATTTTTTAAAAATTTTTTGTGCAATTTCTTCTTTGATCCACATGTTATTTAGAAATGCATTGTTTAACCTCTAAGTTTTGAACTTTTTCCACCTATCTTCATGTTATTGATTTCCAATTTAATTCCATTGTGGTCTGAGAGCAGACATATAATTTCTATTTTAAAAACATTTGTGCAAGATGGCTGACTAGATACAACTAGGAAGACCAGCTCCTACGGATCAAGATCAAACCAGGCCATTGGGAAGACTGGCACACCCCAAGCAGATCTTTGGAGAGAAGACATTTAGAGTGGATAGAAAGAGGACACAGATCCTAAGCTGAACAGAGGAAGCGGGGAACACTTCACAGAGCTGCCAAGCAGTAGAACTTGTTCCTGGTCCCCAGCAGCTCCTGCAGAAGAGGTGACTTGAACAGGGAAGGAGTGGCCCACTCTCACCACAGCCTCCCAGAATCCTAGCTACAGGAGACCCTGTGGTCCCCAGGAGCACCTGAGCTGATGAGGAGAGCTGTTTAGATCTGTAGCAGGAGCAGGACTACAGCTTGTGCAGACCCCAGAGGGTTTGGCATGGGAATTGCTTCAGTGGAACATGGTCAGGGGAACATGGTCAGGGACACCCACCCATCACCAAGGCTCACCATGCTCCTGTAAATGGCATTGGCATTTGATGACTGTTGGACCTGGACAGAACAGAGTAGCCTTACCTTTTGGGTGGGATCTGTCTGATCTTGGTGCCTCCCTGTCCACTAGCATCTCCTGGGGCCTCAGCCTTGCTGTTACTGGTTGCAGAGAAGCCTTGGATGCAGGGGTCATCATCACAGCTCCTGTCCCCAACCAATGTGCAGCCACCAAGCTGCAGTATCCTCCCACCACAGCCTCCTCTCATAACTTTGCAGCATACACTCCACATGGGAGCCACTCCCACCCATTGTGTGCTGACACATGCCTACAGGTGCACCTTGCCTCTCCTCCCCCACCAGTTTACCCATACACAAACAACGTTGCTCTGCCCCCACCAGCAACCTGCCCTTGCCAGTGCCCCACCCTCACTACTACACAGGAATTGTGTTATGCAGCTGCCAGCACAAGAACATGCATGGACAATAGCACTCTGCCTCCCTTGGTGTCCCACCCCTGTCAACTCACATGAACCCTGCTGCAGAGCTATTCCTGCCGGCGCATGAGAATAGGCATGGACCCCACTGCCACAGCCCCAGTGTAGCATTGTGGCTGGCACTCTCCATCAGAGTTGTTGCCAAAGACTTGGGAACACCTCACCCCTCCCAGTGTAGCAGGTTTCTTACATTGAGGAGCCAGAGAACAAAGCTAGGGACCCAGGACCAGCCTCCTGGTGCTAGAGCACACAGCCCAGGAGGGATAAGCTAATAAGCCTTTACCCTCAGATGTCTTCCAGAAACAAAGTCAGTCAACTGAACCCATTTTATACCACAATGAAACCATAAAAGGCATCAAAGAATATGAAGGCAGAACAAAACCATCCAAAGACAACAAGTTCAAAGACTTAAGAAACATCAGCCCACACAGATGAGAACCAGTGTAAGAACTCTGACAAGCAAAAAGCCAGAGTGCCACCTTACCTCAAAAGGCTCATACTAGTTCCCCAACAATGGTTCTTAACTAGAATAAAATGGCTGCAGTGACACAAATACAATTTAGAATATGGATAGAGGCAAAGATCATTGATATTCAGGAGAAAGTTGAAAGTCAATTCAGGGAACCTAAGTAATAAAATAAAATGATACAAGAGATGAAAGACAAAAATAGACATTTTAAGAAAGAACAAAATTGAACTGAAAAACTCACTACGAGAATTTTATAATGCACTTGCAAGAACTTACAGCAGACCAAGCTGAAGAAAGAATCTCAGAGCTTGAAGACCGTTTCTTCGAATCAACTCAGTCAGACAAAAAGAAAGAAAAAGAATGAACAAAACCTCTGAGAAATATGGACCATGTAACAAAACCAAAAGTATGACTTATTGGCATCCCTCAGAGAAACCAAGAGGAAACAAGCAACCTGGAAAACATTTGTGTAGATATTTTCCACGACAATTTCCCCAACCTTGCCAACATTCAAATTCAGGAAGTGCAGAGAACTCCTGTGAGATACTACACAAGATGACCATCCCCAAGATACATAGTCATCAGATTATTGAAGATAAACATGTCAACAAAAATATTAAAGGCACCTAGAGAGGAGGGGCAGGTCACCTACAAAGGGAACCCCATAAGGCTAACAGCAGACCTTTCAGCAGAAATCCCACAAGCCAGAAGAGATTGGGACCCTATAAACAGTATTCTTAAAGGAAAAAAATTCCAACCAAGAATTTTATATACAGCCAAACTAAGTTTCATCAGCAAAAGAGAAATAAGATCCTTTTCAGAAAAGCAAATGCTAAGTGAATTCATTATTTTCAGACTTGCCTTACAAGAGGTCTTTAAGGGAGTGCTAAATATGGAAACAAAATCCGATTACAAGCCACCAAGAAAACACACTTAAACACATACCAATCACACTATAAAGCAACTATACAATCAAATTTGCACAATAACCAGCTAACATCATAATGGCAAGATCAAATGTGCAGATATCAATATTAACCTTGACGTAAATGGGCTAAATGTCCCCACTTAAAAGGCACAAAAGTTGGATAATAAAAAAAGAACCAAAAATATGCTGTCTTCAAAAGACCCATCTCACAGGCTATGACACCCATAGGCTCGAAGTAAAGAGATGGAGAAGAATCTACCAAGCAAATGGAAAACAGCAAAAAATGCAGAGGTTGCTTTTAGACAATTTTCAGACAAAACAAACTTTATAGCAACAATCATCAAAAAAGCAAAAAAAAAAAGCAAGAAACAAAAAACAAAGACATTACATAATGATAAAACTTTAATTTCAACAGGAAGACTTAACTTTCCCAAATATATATGTATCCAACACAGGAGCACCAGATTCATAAAAGAAGTTCTTGGGATCTACAAAGAGTCTTAGATAAACAGACAATAACAATGGAAGATCTCAACACCCCCACAGACAGTATAAGACAGAAAACCAAGGCTGAAAACTAACAAGTATATTTAGGACCTGAACTCAACATTTGACCAAATGTACCTAACAGACATCTATAGAACTCTGTATTCAAAAACAACAGAATATACATTCTTCCTACTTGCACATGGCACTTACTCTAAAATTGACTACACAGTTGGTCATAAGACAATCCTTAGCAAATTAAAAAAAAAAATACCAAGCACACTTTCAGAGCACAGTGAAATAAAATTGGAAAGTAATTCTAAGATCACTCAATACTATACGATTACAAGGAAATTAAACAACATGCTCCTGAAGGACATTTGGGTAAATAATAAAATGAAGGCAGAAATCAAGACAGTCTTTGAAACTAATAAGAACAAAGATACTACATACTAGAATCTCTGGAACACAGCTAAAGCAGTAGTAAGAGGAAAGTTTATAACCCTAAATGCCTACATCAAAAGTTAGATCTCAAATTAATAGTCTAACTTCAAACCCAAAGAAACTGGAGATTCAAGAGGAAACCAACCCCAAAGGTAGGAGAAGATAAGAAATAAGCAAAATCAACATGGAACTGAAGGAAATAGAAACATAAAAAAAATACAAAAAATCAATGAAACTAGAATTAGTTATTTGAAAGGATAAGTAAGATTGATAGATTGCCACCTAGACTAGTAAAGAAAAAAGGAGAAAAGATCCAAATAAACATAATCAGAAATGACAAAGGGTACATTACAACCAACCCCACAGAAATGCAGAAATTCTTACAGATTATTATGAACACACCTATACAGACAAACTAGAAAAGCTAAGAAGAAAATGATAAATTGTCGGAAACATACAAACTCTGATGATTGAACCAGGAAGTAATTGAAACCCTGAACAGACCAATAACAAGTTCTGAAATTGAATCAGTAATAAAAAGCCTACCAACCAGAAAAACCTCTAGACCAGATACTTTCACAGCCAATTTCTACCACATGTATAAAGAAGAACTGGTACTAATCCTGCTGAAATTATTCCAAACAACTGAGGAGAAGTGACTCTCTCTATATCTTTCTGTACGGTAAGCATCATTCTGATACTAAATCTTTCCAGACATACAATGGAAAAAAGAAAACACTGACCAATATCCTTGATGAACAGAGATGCAAAAATCCTCAACAAAATACTGGCAAACCAACTTCAGCAGCACATCAAAAAGCTAATCCACCGTGATCAAGTAGGATTTATCCTGGGATGCAAGGTTGGTTCAACATGCAAAAATAAATAATTGTGATTCATCACATGAACAGAACTAAAAACAAAAGCCGAATGAGTACCTCAGTAGAGCAGAAAAGGCTTTCCATAAAATTTAATATCCCTTTGTGTTAAAAACCCTCGGCAAGCTGGATATTGAAAGAACACACTTTAAAATAATAAGAGCCATCTATGACAAACCCACAGCCAATATCTTACTAAGTGGGCAAAAGCTAGAAGCATTCACCTGGAGAACTGGAACAATTCAAGGATCTCCACTCTCAGCACTCCTATTCAATGTAATACTGGAAATCTTGGCCAGAGAAATCAGGCAAGAAAAGGAAATAAAGGGCATCCAAATAGGAAGAGAGGAAATAAAGCTATCTTTCTTTGCAGAGAATACGATTTTATTCTGAGAAAACACCATAGTTTCTTCCCCAAAGCTCCTAGATCTACAAAGACTCTTAGCAGTGTTTCAGGACATAAAATTTATGTACAAAAATCAGTAGCATTTTTATGCACCAACAACATTGAAGCTTACAACTAACTCAAGAATCCCATCCCACTCACAATAATCATAAAGAAAAAAAAAAACACACCTAGGAATATAGCTAACCAGGGATGCGACATATCTCTACAATGAGAATTACAAAACACTGCTGAAAGAAATCAGGGATAACATAAACAAATGGGAAATCATTCCATGCTCATGGATAGGAAGAATCAATATTGTTAAAATGGCCATACTGCCCAAAGTAATTTACAGATTTAATTCTCTTTCTGTAAAAGTATCAATGTCATTTTTTGCAGAATTAGAGAAACCTATTCTAAAAATCATACAGAGAAAAATAAAACCTAATAACCAAAGCAAAGCAATTCTAAGCAAAAAGAAAAAGAGAACAAACATGGAGGTATCATATTACCTGACTTCAACCTATACCATAAGTCTACAGTAGCCAAAATAGCATAATACTGGTACAAAAATAGATATATAGACCAATGGAATGGAATAGAGAGTCCAGAAATAAAGTCCCATACCTAGAACCACCTAATGTTCTACAAAGTTGGCAAAAGCAATAGAAAAAGGACTCCCTTTTCAAAGATGGTGCTGGGATAACTGGCTAACTATATGCAGAAGATTGAAACTAGAACCTTTCTTTACACTATATAAAAAAATGATCTCAAGATGGATTAAATACTTAATTGTCAAACCTAAACTCTAAGAACACTGAAGAAAACTGAAGAAATACCATTTGGAATGGGCAAAGATTTCATGACAAAGACACCAAAAGAAAGTGTAAGAAAAACAAAAATTGATGAATGAGACCTAATAAACTAAGAGCTTCTGCAAAACGGAAGCAACTATCAACAGAGTAAACAGAAAATCTACAGAATGGAAAAAAATTGTAACGTATGCATCAAACAAAGATCTAATACCAGAATTTATAAGCAGCTTACATTAACAAAATCAATCCCATTAAAATTGGGCCAAGAACATCCACAGACACTTTTCAGAGGAATATATACTGAAGCCAACAAGAATATGAAAAAATTATCGACATCACTAATCATCAGAGAAAAATGCAAATCAAACCTGTAATGAGATACCACGTTATACCAGTCAGAATGACTATTACTAAAAAGTTAAAAAGTGACAGTTGTTGGTGAGGTTGCAGAGAAAACGGAATGCATATACACTGTTGATAGGAATGTAAAATAGTTCAGTCACTGTGGAAAGCAGTTTGGTAATTTCTCAAAGAACATAAAACAGAACTAGCATTCAATCCAGCAATTTCATTACCAGGTATTTACCCAAAGAAATATAAATCATTCTACCATAAAGAAACATGCATGCCTATGTTCATTGCTCTTTCATTCATAGCAGCAAAGATATGGAAGCAAATTAAATGGTCATCAACAGTAGACTGTATAAAGAAAATATAGTACATCTTCATCATGGAATACTATGAAGCCATAAAAACAGAATGAGTTCTCATGTCCTTTGTAGTAACACACACAGAGCTGAAGGCCTTTATCCTAAGCAAATTAATACAGGAACAGAAAACCAAATAGTGCATGCTCTTGGTTACAAGTAGGAGCCAAACATTGAGTACACATGGACATAAAGAAGGGAACAATAGACACTCAGGCCTACCTGAGGATGGAGGGTAGGAGCAGTCTTGAGGATCAAAAAAATGGCCTATTGGGTACTGTACTTATTACCTGGATTGCAAAATAATGTGTACAGCAAACCCCTGTGAAACACAATTTACCTACATAACAAACCTGCGTATGTACCCTTGAACCTGAAAGTCTAAAAAAAAAAAATAGATTTGTTATCTTGTGCTTTATGTCTCAGTGAAACACACATTTTAAAACTCTCCTTTTAATGTTAATAACTGTTTTTTTTTTCTTTTCCAGTTTTCCTTTCTTTAGTTTTATAATTCTTTCTCTATTTTATTCTTTGGTCTGTTCTTACTGTTCTTTGTATTTATTTACTTATTTAGCAAATCTAACAATTATTCTAATCAGTCTCCAACTGTGAATTCTGTTTCCAACTATTTAAACATTTCATAGTTATTTAAGTATGTGAGGCTAACTGATGAATGTGGTAACAAATGCTTTCATCAGCTAAAGATATTTGCTTCATTAGTTCAGTTCTTTGTTAATTTATTTGAGGTGCTTGAGCAAGATTGTCATTCCATTTCATTGTACTCTGAATTTTTTCCTCAAAATATTGATAATTTTCTTCAAGAAATGGGTGAGCAAACATTTATACTAATGAAAGTGAATTCTATTATTTTGTGTTATAGTTTACGGCACTTTATGAATTTCATACTAATTTCCTAGATTCAAAAGGAGTAAAATCATAAATACACATACTTTGCTGTTCACAAGCATTCAGCTACATTTGTGCAGACATTTCCCCCATGTAATTATTGAGAGACTCAGCTTTCATCATGTCCATCAGCTTGTGGTTTTAGGAAATTTCAGCATATGTTGGTATGCCTATGATTGCATTTCTACACTGTTCTTTGGGGAATCTCTTACCTTTGAGAATCATTCATTTGGCAACTTTTAGCTGGGTTTAGCATCAGAATGTGTAAGGCAAATTTTTATGCCTAGATATGGTTTCTCCAGCAGAAATTGAATTATCTGACTTGGTAAGATAATAAGACAGCATAGTTGGCCTCTTTCCTGTCCCTCTACAATATCTGCAAACATAAATTCTCAATATGAGAGTGACTGTTGTTGTCTGGTACACTGTTAATCACTCCATAGACTGCGTACATCAGGATAAAAGTTAATTTAGGTATTACCGATTTTAGAGTTGATGGGTCTAAGGCAAAACTAAATGAGTTTTGTATTGTGCACCTTTACCCAATATAATTTTAAATATACATTATTATTTTTATATGTCTCTCATTAAATGAGGTTGGATTATTCATAGTGAAAGTCACTTCATCAGTTCCACGTGAAATTCCCTTACTTTTCTAGAAAAATAATAATTTAACTTTTGTTTGTTTTTGAGAGAAATTCTAGATAGGTAACATGAGGCACTATGGTGGAGATATGAATTAATCTGGTTGAACTTTTATCTAGTATATGTCTACTACAAAAATCCGATTTCTAATTTCCTGGCAATCTAGGAGGAAAAATGAGTTATTTGAAAGTGTGTACTATATATTTTATCAAATGATATTATTTTCTATAATGCAAAAGTCAATTTTTGTTAGGTCTACTCAGTGTCAAGTGTAGATTTTGAGGAAAGGAATATTCCCTCTTAATACTATCAGAAATGATTTTATAAATGAACAAAATCTTCAAGAAGTACAGCTAGTGAATGAGGTGAAATGTAACACCAAGAAATGAATAAGCAGGATCTGCTGATCTAGGAACACAATGAAAAGGAAATAAAATAAAATTCAATTAGGATATGGTGGTTTATACTCAAATCTTGCTTGTACATTTTCAACTTCAATATTCTTTAGATCACTTCTGGTTTCCACAGTGAAACCATGGTTGGTAAGCGACACTAAAGGAAGGAATACTATTGAAGTCATGTCTATTCCATAAACATTTAAAATTTTCCATAAGCCCCAAAAATCCAGAGATTAGTATGGAAATAACTCTTGGGAAAATATGTTTACTAATTAGTATGTAAATATCAACTGTGGCTTTCATTTTCTTTTTTATGTCACCATGTCATCTGGATTGAGTGAGTTGCTGGAGCGGAGCTATGTATACTTTTCTAATGAATCTCTAGTCAAAAAATGTTCCCTTGATTTTCTTTTTTTAATAACAACAATACCATCACCACTACTACCACTATAAGCACCACCAATACCACCAAATCCACTGCTCCCTACTACTGGTAATAACAATGCAGTCTACATGATTTCTGTCTTTCAGGCTCGGTAATAATTACCATTTATGTGTTAAGTTAATCATCATAGAAACCCTATAATGTAGGTCTTCAAATATTTTGGAATAATTGAGAGGATGGGTAGATTGTAGCTATATGGACTATGCATATTTAACAAACAAAACATAATAGAAAATTTTAAAATGAAAATATCTCTCTGGTGTCTCAAACAGTAACAGGGATGATGTGAGAAACAAATTCTTTGACTTCGCCTCATAGTTACGTTGGGACGCTTTCAGAGCAGAAATTATATATATGCACATTCCAAAGAGTAATTACCTTTCTTCCAGCACATCAGAACTGTGGGATTTTATGTAAGAAATAATTAGTTCTTTCCACGTTTCAGAGAGAGAGAGAGAGAGAGAGAGAAAGATTTAAGGGTGGGAAATTTAGATGTAAAAGCCCAGAAGAGACAAGATAGCAGCTTCTGGGGGATGGGCTGCTGAAGGGCCATAGGTGACTGTGGAGCACACAGCCTTGGTTGAGAAATGGCAGTGAAGGAGTGAGGAACAATGAGCACAGTGAACCTATACATGACATTGTAATGGATAAACCAAATGAAATGGGAGAAGTTTGGAAGACAGTTGGTGTGAAGAAAAGCAGCAGCAGTGCCTGGACAGAGTATAATTGGACTTGGAATAACCGGACAGATAAATTGTAGGAGAATTTAAATATATATATATACGTGTGTGTGTGTAAAATAATGTGACGAAAAGAGAGATTAATTGTATGAGTACTTGGTGATAGGGACAAAAATCCAGAATTCATAGCATGTGCACTGATCATTGCTAATCCTTAGGATTTAATATATGCAAGACACTGTGTTAAGGACTCCAAATAGATTATTTAGTTCTATAAGTAGATACTAACAGTGATCAAATAAGGAAAACAAAATGCGTAGTGGCAATCTTGTAAAAAAGATTGCCAACTACCTTGTAAAAAAGGTAGACCTATAATCAAACCATGGCACTCAGACTCCAGAACAAGTGTTCATACTACTACACATGAATTGCATCTCACACACACATACACACACACACACACACACGAGAGAGAGAGAAAGAGAGAGAGTTACAGGGGAAAAAAAGTATAAAACTAATCCAGACAGGAAGACTTACCCAGAGCCCTGTCTGTCTCTAACTAAAGAATGTTTGTCAACTCCAACTTGCCATTATTCACCAATAACCATCCTCTTCCAAAAAGAGTGGAAGTGGTTCTCTGAGGAGGTGCCAGGAAGGATGACAGTAAAGCCATATAAAATTTAGTTACAGATAATGCTTTCTATTCAGTAAATTTAATGATTTAGTCATTGGATGTGTCCTGAGCAAATACTTGTTATTGACTACACTAAAAATGTTTACTTCAAAAAGTCCAGGTAGAAAATTTTATCGTGTGGCCATTGAAATAATGCCCATATAGAGATGCGCATCCCCACTGGTTATCTGGTACCAAACTCCCAAGCCTCCTTAAAATGGGAGAAATAACAGTAGTTAGATTCAGACAACTGAAGCACATAACAAAGTTGTTTTACATGGGTATTTGACACTCATACGTCAGATCAGAATGTTTCTGGTAACTGGAAGTGATCAAAGTTCTATATAGATGATGAAATTTAGAACTGCTAAACCAATGGCTCAAACTGGTTGAATCTGAGTTTAGATAACCCTTACATCATTTTCCTGGGAAGATCAAACTATTAAACACTTACCAGCCAGGAAGACCTTGGCAGATACAAATGTCTCTCATAAGTAAGAAAAATTATCTGTTTTCACTGTATTGCCTGGCTCAAAATTGTATTAAGTTACCTACAAAATGTTTAGGACCACTTAAGTAATGACTCATTTATTCATTTTAAATCTGTACAAGCAAACTATTTTTAAAAAATTAAAGGAAGATATTTTTTCTTTATATTAGATTTATCTGTTTTATTTTAGCATAGTAAATATAAATCACAATAAGATTTTGAGGTTGTCTTTTCCAAAAGAAGAGGCTTTTTGGGTAGTTTTTAAGCAGATGATGATGGAGGAATGGATGTCCCATTACCTGATTTTTCAATGGAAAATGGCTGGTTTAGTAACATACTTTCTCCATTCAATTCAAGAGATTTTTCTTGAGGATCTTTTGAATTATAGGCTTGGGAGACACAGAGATACAGTCAACATATTTCCTTCATTTATTGAGCTTACATTCCAAGCAGCAAAATATATTTTTAGCAAATATGTATACAAATTTACCATCTTTATTACATTATTGTACATAGTATAAAGGAGAAGTACAAGATGTTTTTGATGTCAGTAGAGACTTATCTAGACTGATCAGTGGGATGGGATGTAATATAAGGCTTTTCTAAGGAAGGAATATTCAGTGCAAACTACAAAGTATCTAAGTGCCAAAAATGGGAGGAGCAGAGTCTGAGAAAATAGTACATGCAATGGTGAAGAAGTCTAGCAGGGACCGAAAGAGGTCAGTAATGCTGGAGCACACAAAGCAAGGGAGAAAGTGACAAGGGAAGAAACTGGTGGGCAGGTAGCACTATGCAATAATCAGATAGAGTTATTAGTAATCCAGAAGTAGAAAAAAGTTAATCTTTGAGTTAAAGAACCCCCTGATTATCTTAGAAGTAAAAGTACTATATTATTCATCCACTGACTGCAAGGAAAAATTATTGTCCTTTTAGATTCCATTTCTATTTTACTGTTGATCATGCTAGGATTGAATTTGGAACTGAAGAAGAAAATTTAGATGCTAACTTTATTATGCTTTTGAAGGAGTCAATTTATATAAAGTACTTGAAGGGACCTAGAAAATAATACACTTTTCAATTGGTAAAGTGGTAGACATATTTCTTATAACAAAAGGGGTTAAAATTAGAGGGATAAAACCTTCTGAAATGAGTACAAGTTTGCCAGCATACCAGTTGCTAAGGTTTATAAATAGTATTAAGTGAAGAGTAGCTTAAAGAAATATAGTTATTTAAATTAGGATGCACCAGTAGGCTTTAAGATTTTAGTGGCTTTTTTTTCATTAAAGAATATTTAAGTGTTGAAGGTAAAAAACAAATCTTACCACAAAAACTAGCTTTAACTTTACTTTTGTCCTGAGAGTATATAACAACTGGTTCAAATTGCATTAATCTGTCCTGCCAATGAAAATGTGCTAGAAGTTTTATTCCATCATGGTTTATTTTAAGTAAATCCAAAACCCTTTTAGGCTTGGCACTGGGCAAAAAGATACATATTAAAACACTGATTTGTTGAAAATGTGCTGAGTACCTTCTATGTGTTGATTATTTCTAGTTGGCTATATATATATATATATATATACACGACAGTTTCCACCCCTAAGACATTTTGGGAAGACTTACGTTTCCTATATGCAAAATATAAAAGATGGCAGGATATAGCAGATGCAATATAAAAATGTTTTACTAGATCACAAGAAGGAAAGCTCAAGAGAAATGAAAAATGAAATAGAGAACTCTCACTGAGTGAGTGGCATCAGAATCACCATTAAAGAATGCACTGAAAAATTAATAATAATATCCAAACCATATAAGAGGAGCTGACTTTGTTGACTATCATGCCCCTGCCTCTATGCTAAGAGTTTTGTATGCATTTCACCATTCATGCCTCACAAGAATTCCTTGAAATGGGATTGTTATCCCCATTTTACTGTTGAAAAAATTGAGGGCCAGAGAGGTAAAGCAACTTGTCTGAGGTCATAGGAAGTACATTTGAATTCAGGTATGTCTTAGAATAAAGCTTGCCCATTATTTGTTTTGCATCTCAGGTGGAGGGTCCACCAAAGCACAAAGATACAAGAAGTTCAAGTCACATTCTGAAGGACCAGTATTCTTATTTGGCAATGTAGAGTACAGATAAAAAGGCAGTGTTCTTTACAGCTGGAAAAATAAACTAAGCTAAATTTTTGAGGGCTTTGAATGCAAAGCTATGGAATTGAACTGTATTTGATAGCTCATGGGAGAAATTACAAAATCTCTAATTAGAAGAGTGATATAATAAATGTAGCATGTACTAGGATTAGCCTAGCCAGTTATGAAAAGAGAATTAGAGCACAAAGAGAACAGAGAAAGTAGAGAGATCAAGATGACTTTAATTGTCCAGGAGAATGATACTCAAAGGGTAAGTTTAGGGTAGTGGCAATGGGAATAGGAAGAGAAAAATAGACATGAGAGACAGGGAAAAAATAAAAGAGAAATGGAAGTGAGAAGCTTTGAAAGGTTTTTAATTCAGAAACTCATTATTTTTTAATGTTTTGGGAGACATAAAAGGCCTCTAAGCACAAAAAAAAAAAAAAAAAGAAAAAGAAAAAGAAAAGAAAAAGAAAAAAAATCATCTTCGAGAGTTTCCCTATCTAAACATTTTCAATTTACAGGGTAGTCCACTTTTATTTGGGGGGAAATGCCGAGTGCTGTGCATGCCAGGTTTGTGCTAGGCTACCTCATTATTGCTTCAGCCTTTGTGCCTTGGATTTTCAGATGGATGGCTTTTTCCATCATATATCATCACCATGACAGCACAGGGATGATCTACTACTGCAAGTGCTGTAACCCTGATGATGTGGACGGTAGTAATAACACAGCCTCCTCAGGGGAAAAAAACGGCAGTATGTTTTTTTTCTTAAAGGTAAACTGGAAAGGTAGAAAGGGGAAAAGCAAACTAAAAAATTAAACACTGACTTTTCAAAGATTCAAAAGTAGCTACTATAGTGTTAGCAAAGGCCAGTATGATAAGGCAGAGAGCATGGAAAAATAGAAAGCTTTGGATAATGCTGAAATTCACTCAGCATCACAGACACAGAAATCAATTTTAAGATTAAAAAATTGAATTGGTAATTTTGACCCACACTGTGATTGAATTATGTGGATCTTGGATGTTAATTAGAGTCGCATGCCCATCAAGTAAAACCCTCGGGAACGTCTGAAGTAAAAATATCATTTAAACACATTTTTAAATGAAAGGGAAGACTGTGAATCTGACATGGGAAAATTATCTTTCTAAAATTATCTTCATCTTAGTTTTTATTTTTCAGACCTTGAGAACATTCTCTCCTGATTTTTTTGTTAATAAATTAAATATTTTTGTAGCATTTGAGATGAACACTAATAAGAAAAATTAATAATAGTATGGGTCTTAATTTTTTATTTGAAATATTGACAAAAGTCAGATTAATATTTTAGAAAAAGGCTGAGTTCTTTAATTCAGTATCCCTACATATCTCCTAAGCAGATTCAGCCTCTCCTTTAGCTAAACATTCTGAATTACTTAATTTTCAGATTTACCGCTGTAGCTTGTAAAGAGTTTCTCTTCCCTCCCTTATACACAGATCAATTCCCCTTGGGTACTGGTATCTTAATCATGTAATCATTGGGGTTGGAAGGACCTATGCTGGGGCGCTAATCTATCCCTGTGAATCACAGCAGGATTGATTTTATTATTACTAAGTCATTCCTGATCGATGGGTATGGGGATTCAGCCTTGAATCTCTCCAATGATGACAATTCCACAGTCTCCCCTGGCAGCTGGTGCCATTCCCAACTATTCATATTGTTATAAAGTTAGTCCTTATATTTAACTTGAATTTTCCCTTCTGGAATTGAAGCCTATTACTTCTTGTTCTGTCCTCATTGACTAATGAGAATTGGTCCCTCTGCTCTTTATAACATCCCTTAACGAATTTGCAGACAGTTATGTCTCTCCCCAGTCTTGTTTTCTCCAGACAGAACATGCCCACTTGCCTTAACCTTTCCACATAGGTCTTATTTCCTAAGCCCTTTATCATCTTTGTGGCTCTCCTCTGAACTCTATTATGTCTATGTCTTTTTTGAAATGTGATGCTACAGCCTAAATGCAGGATTTCACTGGAGGCCAAAACCACAGAGGGGAGAGCAGAAAAATAGCTTTTTGCTGCTCTGCATGGAACTTACATTAACTACTTTGCTGCCATTTAGTAGAACTAACAGAAATTCAATGTATGTAAGTAGAATCTCACCAAGGTCCTACTAAATGCATAAGCTGAGGTAATAGCAAATCTGTTAGCACTTGCTTCCGTGGTTTCTTGAAGAGGTCGTTAATGACAAACTCAAGCTTCTCTAAACTTGGATTCTTTTATTTTTTTTTCTTTTTTATTTTTTAAATTATGCTTCAAGTTCTAGGGTACATGTGCACAACGTGCTGGTTTGTTACATATGTATACATGTGCCATTTTGGTGTGCTGCACCCATTAACTCGTCATTTACATTAGGTATATCTCCTAATGCTATCCATGCCTCCTCCCCTCCATTCTCCCCCCACCCCGCTATCCCTCCCCTCTCCCCCCTCCCCCCACCCTAGGGCTGGCCATACGTAGAAAGCTGAAACTGGATTCTTTTAAATAATCAACTGCCCTTCCGCTACCAATATCGGCAATAAACAGTAACAAAACAAAATGCTCAATAGATTAAAGGTCGTAATTATTACTCACTTTTAGCGTACTTTTTAGTTCTGCCTTTATCTACACAGGATCAGAGAACCTTAAAAATAAACCACACCAGGAAATGGGTAAAACAAAACAAAACAAAACACTATATTATTTTTTAAAAGGCAACAATGTTTAAGTTTATACTTTTCAGCTGGCTATGTATGTATCACTTAGAGGTAGACTTTTAAAAACTCACAATTTGATACAATGACAATTTCCCCCAAGTGTCAGTGTGTGAAACAATAGCATAATTCGCAGAATTCTGAAAGAAGTCTTAAAATTACCTTCTTAGTAAACATTTAATAAGACTTTAAACCCAGAGAGGTAAAGTGAGTTGATTAAGATCGACTTTTAAGATTGATTTATTATTTAATTGATTTAACAAAAATGTAATCATGTGCCTCCTAAGTTTCAGTGGAGGATCTTAGCGTAAAAAATACAAAATCAAATATAAGATATGTCTTACCCTTCAACAGCTAGTTAGTTGAAGTTCCAGAACCGGAATCAGAATCCTTGTCACCTGACTCTCACAATTTATTTTTCTGTTATAAAAACTTGTTTCTCATCATTACCGTGACATTACATTCCTTTCAGCGTATCAGAGAATTAGATTGCCAATGCTAAAATTCCAAATAAACATTTTCTCAATTGTATCTGAAGAGAATCAGTTGAAAAAGGTAGTAGAACTTTGGAAGCTGTTAATAATTATGTACTTCTACTACAATTAAAAGACTAAATCTCATTTGGGGGCACATAGTTCAGTCTTTCTATAGATTTAGGGCCGGCCGTGCGTTTAGAGTCACATGAGTTAGCATGCCTTTATAGTCTAGCGTGCGCTCTGTAATTTATGCCTGGTAGTTATATCTGTCAAAAGAAAACTGTTTTCTGAGGGAGTATGGGATAAGAAGGGAAATCCATACTATAAAATTAATGTGTATACATAAAACCCAGGGATTTTGCCAAAATACAGGTTATAATCAAGCAGGTCTGGGAAGGGCCTGAAATTCTGCATTTCTAAGAGGTTTGTAGGTGATAACAACGCTGCTGATCTTCAAGTCCCACTTAAAATATCAACGTTTTAGAGAGAATTACTTTAAGATCCATTTTACTGGGCTGGATTCCAACCAGTGAAAGTATCAATGCCCTGAGACAAAGTAACTAGAATGATACAATGCCTTCAGAGGTCTTTCAAAGATATTCACATGATGTCTTTTTTAGCTTAATATATGGCTTCAAAATTGTGGCTAAATAGGGAGTATGAATAAAATGTGGCTGTTATTACATTTGTCTTAAGAGAAAACTAAAATAGTACATATCTTTTTCTTATCCAAGTACAATAAACCAGGCATAACAGAACTTGATTTAATGATTGACTCATTCAGGATTTAATAAGGATAATGTTTATATATCCCATATTGAGGCTAGATATTGATATATATTTAAGTGTGTTGCTAAGCCTTATAATTCTTGTCCTTATTACTTTTAATTTCATTGGTTTTGTCCTGTGAAAGTTACTTTATGATTTTATGTAATTTGTTACCTTTGTTTTTAAGATGAAAATCAAAACAGTCAAATTGGTCAATTCAGTCAACAAATTTTTTTACCCAATTCAGTTGGGTAAAAAAAATGGATCAATATAATGTCCCATTTTCTCAATTTCCAAGGCATTTTCCTAAGTTTATAAGCTGATTTAGTTAGATTATTATCTATTCAGTGTACTCTGATACAACAGAATATGCTATTCTCTGGAGCAAGATATTCATGTAAAGATTGGATTGCATTCTCCTAAAATATTTTCCAAAAATGCCTGATTTCTTCTAAGTTATCTGCTTATTTGTCAAATGTAAAGGTAGGAGTACAAGATTATTTTAGTTTTAGTAAAAAACAAATGACCTTTTAAAAATCGTTCTGTAGAGAGTTGAACTTACCGGGAAAATATATATTTATTATGAGAGAATCATTTTAATTTTAATAAGACAGTTTTTGGCTTCACAAAATCTAAGGGCTTCAATTTGGAGAGCATATAGAATCCTGGCAATTTTCTCACATACCCAACCATTGGGAGACAGAAACATCTGCAAAATAACTAATGAGTTAAATGATAGGAAGTAAATTCTAATGCCTATTGCTCATTTCATGAATTCTGTTTGATAATTTTTTACATTATTAATTAAATGAACAATTTTCAAATTATAATCAAATGCTATGAAGTAAGCATATACTTTAGTAATGTTACAATATCTTAGGATAGTTTTATTTTTAAGTCTGGATTAAATTCCACATTTGAGAACTAAAATCCAAAAGATCATACATTCTTTTTTTTTTTTTTTTTGAGACGGAGTCTCGCTCTGTTGCCCAGGCTGGAGTGCGGTGGCCGGATCTCAGCTCACTGCAAGCTCCGCCTCCCGGGTTTACGCCATTCTCCTGCCTCAGCCTCCCAGGTAGCTGGGACTACAGGCGCCCGCCACCTCGCCCGGCTAATTTTTTTTTTATTTTTTAGTAGAGACGGGGTTTCACCGTGTTAGCCAGGATGGTCTCGATCTCCTGACCTCGTGATCCGCCTGTCTCGGCCTCCCAAAGTGCTGGGATTACAGGCTTGAGCCACCGCGCCTGGCCAGATCATACTTTCTTAAAGAGCAGATATCATTGTGTTCTTTGCCTAATATGATGTCGAACTCCTAGCACATACAGATGTGCAAGAAAAATGGTTGTTGAATGCATTAATAATTTTCTGTGTCAATTTGTTGCCAATTGAAAGTTTCAGGCTTGCCATAGAAAATATTTATGGTTCTGTTTTAATATAGCACTTTCAAAATATTTAGGAGGAAAAGGCTGAAGTAAAGTAGATCTAGGATGTCTAAGACATCCAAAAGTTGAAAAAATAAATGGAATTGGCAGGATGGGAAAATGGATGTCTTTTTTGTTTCTTTTTCTTCAGTACTAGGTACTATAAGAAACATTGATTCATATTCTTGGATTCATCACTGATGTAAAGAAGATGTTTTAATCAGGAAAACATACATTTAAGAATGAATATTTATTAACATATATGTATATGTATATATAAACATATGCACAGGAAACATACATAATATGTATATATACATTATGCATACATATATACAATATGTATATACACACACAAGATATGTTTGTGTGTGTATACATATATTTCCATTTTATTCATACCAGATTGTTATAAGAATTAGTAATAAAAAAGAAAGTTTCAGTTATGATATCTAGTTATTTTTCAGTTTCCACAGAATACTCCCCCTTTACCTCAACTCTGGAAAAACTTGATATCTCTATGTACCATCCTGATTTGTCACAATTTGTCATAGTTCTTAAATTTTGTAGAAATATTTTAATAGCCTAAATCAGCACTATTGTGAGCATTAAGGCATTCTTGCTTGTTGTTCCCTACAGCTGTGAAGATTAGTGCCAATCATTGGACTTTTGCCTTGCTTTGAGACATAACTAAATATTTATATTCCATGACATTTGTTTAAAATGTTCTTAAATGTATGTTTTCCTCATTATATCATAATGCATGTGAATCATAAAAAATCATAAAATATATGCAAATGTATAAATAGAAAATTAAAATCACCTGTTATTCTGAAAATTATGCCCACACTTGTTTCTTGTGCTTTGATATATCTTGATAACTAGACTAATGCTTTAGTAATGCTAATGATGGAATATTGCCTTTTCTTAGTGCCTGAGAATGACTCTGTATTTAATATCTAATCTTTGATTCCTAATTACCATTAAAATAATTCTCTAAATTTGCTTACCTATATCCCTGCGTATAAACTGATTTTAGATTCTCCATCTTCAGATTAAGTTTGTGATATCTCTCTTAATTTTTACAGCTCGTCAATATTGCCATTCTAGATTTCCACAGCATTCGACTAATGTTGTTTATTAACATATTATTCTTTCTTCTGGGTTGTATAAACCAGAATAAACAACAAATAGAGCCTGTCCTATTTCTTTGGTAGTGCTTCCATCTATTAGGTTCCTAGCAAGGGAGAGGAATTATCCATTGATTTGAACAGCAAATTGGAGTAGTTAAAGCATATACTAAGCATATGCTAAAGAATAGAGCAATAGAAGGTATACGGAGTAACCACTACCCCTAGGGCTGCTGCAGAGCACCCAAATAAGAACATGTCTGGAAGAGGCATGACATCCAGGACTGAGGTCTAGACCTCTTTATAGAGGGTCTTCTTGATGGTGGAGAAGTTACTGAAGTGCTACATCTTTAGATTCACTGGAAAGCTACCCATGGGGAAGTGTCACAGTTCAGGACTCATTGTGAACTCATCCCGTAAGATGCTGGGGGAAGCCATCCATGGGAAGGTACCACTGGGAGTGGAACTCACTGGAAAACTAGTCTGTGGAATGGTAGGAGGAGCTGTCCACAGGAATGTTTGGAAATTTGCTAAGAAAAATCATACAATAGGGTACCTACTCATGATGAAGTTTCCATCATGCCAGCTGGTGAGAGGCAAATGTTCTAATATCACAAGTAGGCAATGAAGAGTGAATTTAGAGTAGAAAGTAAAAAGATTAATAAATGAGACACCATTCAAATGCTCGACTCTCAATCTGTTGGCTATTTCTTAAGATATGGAAAAGAAAACAGAATAATGAAAAGTACAAAGCTTAGAAAACATTAAACTATATTAGTTATTACTATATATCTAAAATTTATCAAATATTAATATTATTTATCAAATTTTAGCATGTACTGCATTATATTTGCTTTATTTCTACCTTTAGTTTATATATTTTCTTTTATTTCCTTTCTTCTTTGCATGTTTTGATTTTCTGTAAGTTTTTTAGTGTTTTTAAAATATAAAAGGAACAAAATAAGTACATATTATTTATGTACTTATAGGAATACAATAAGTACATATAGTAAATTATTTCAAATGAAATCTAAATATATTGTTTTCAAATTAATCTTTAATAGAAACTTCCTAAAATCTCATAATGTAAAAATTAATTTGCCACATTTAATGTTAAAATATAGCTGTTATTCATGTTTTCAATTGAGACTTTTTATGCTTGTCTAAAAATTTGTAATAAATATGAACAAATAAAAAGTTAAATTTTTTGTATATAAAAATCCCAGCAATCCCACTACTGAGTATATGCCCAAAAGAATATAAATTTTTCTAACACAAAGACATATGTTCATTGCAGCATTATTCACAATAGCAAAAACATGGACTCAACCTAAATGCCTATCAACAGTAGACTTGATAAAGAAAATGTGGCACATATACACCATGGAATACTATGCAGCCATAAAAAAGAATGAGATTGTGTCCTTTGCAGGAACATTAATGAAACTGAAGGCTATTATCCTTAGCAAACTAACACAGGAACAGAAAACAACATACTACATAATCTTACTTATTAAGTGAGCGCTAAATAGTGAGGACACATGGACAGAAAGAAAAGAAAACAGGCACTGGGGACTACTTGAGGGTAGAGATGGGGTAGGAGGGAGAGGTTCAGACAAAAAAAAAAAAAAAAGAAAAACTATCAAGTACTATGCTTAATACCTGAGTAATGAAATAATCCATAGACCAAACCCCTGAGTCACAAGTTTACCTATATCCCAAACCTATACATGTACCCCTGAACCTAAAATAAAAGTGAAAATATTAAAAAAGAAAAAATAAATTGGTTCATCAAAATATCACAAATCACCATAAAAGAACTTACTCATGTAACTAAATATCACCTATTCCCCAAAACCTATGGAAATATTTTTTTTTTTTTTTTTTTTTTTTGAGACGGAGTCTTGCTCTGTCCCCCAGGCTGGAGTGCAGTGGCCGGATCTCAGCTCACCGCAAGCTCCGCCTCCCGGGTTCACGCCATTCTCCTGCCTCAGCCTCCCGAGTAGCTGGGACTACAGGCGCCCGCTACATCGCCCGGCTAGTTTTTGTATTTTTTTAGTAGAGACGGGGTTTCACCGTGTTAGCCAGGATGGTCTCGATCTCCTGACCTCGTGATCCGCCCGTCTCGGCCTCCCAAAGTGCCGGGATTACAGGCTTGAGCCACCGCGCCCGGCTGGAAATAATTTTTAATGTAAAATTTTAAAAAAAATTTTAAAGAATAGAAAATTAGTAGAAATGGTGGGAATATTGTGAAATATTAAATTTTAATTTCTTTATATATTTTCATAAAAAACAAAACAACTATTTAGGAAAACTGAATACCTGTAAACCCAATTCTTCTTCCAGTTAGTGTGTAAAAATAATAATAATAATAACAACATACTACTGTTGTTTCTATCCTAAGAATGATAGCAAGATACAGAAGATAAAATTATTTGGCTTTTTATCTTTTTGTTTGACTTTTGTTTTGCTTTTGCATAACTGAGCACAAGCAAAGACACTAAAAAAGCTACATCCTAGAAGATGCAGAAAGTTATGAATCTTTCCTATAAGAGGAGAAGCCCATGACTGCTTTCAGGCAGGAAGAAAAGGAATTCTCTACAGATGGGTTAAGAAAAAACTAGCCACACTTTTAGCAATGCACGAAGCCTGGCATGAAGGATTAGCATTTGGAAGATCCTGGTAATGTAAGTCTACATTCACCCACCAACAATTTCCCACAGAAGTTCATTGGATGAACAAAGGATAGTGCATTTAAGCCAGGGTGGGGAGGAAGGAGAGTCTAAACAAAGCCCTTTGTCCTGGTGTATTTCAAGTACATGCATGGGACAGGTCAAGAGATAAGGAAAATCTCTCTGGGGTACATGGCACTGAATAAAATGTAACATACCTTTACAGGCTGGGGACTCATCAGGAGCGCTGAGAAAAATTCCTCTGAAGCCACTGAGCCTTCACCGAGAACACAGAAATGGTTCTCTAAAGCCTAGGGGAAGGGTGACAGAGTGAAGAGAGTCCTTCCGTGACAATAAATAAATAAAGCCCAGGAGAGGTCACGGGAGCAAAGATAATTCCCCAGTAGAACAAATAAACAAACAAACAAACAAAAACACAAAAACTGATGGGTGGCCTGCAGAGAAATGTGTCCTACCAGTATGAAAGTTGGTAGCTGATCTGTAAGTACAAAGAAATATGCAAAATCTTACAAGTGTTGAGAATCAAAGCTCTACTGAAAATAACATTCTGATTGTGCCCTCAAAGTATTTGAAGCATGTGGTGAATTGGTTCAAACTAAATCTCTGTCAAAGCTCAGACCCAGCTCAAAAGCAGCTTATATTGACTCAGCCCCCTGGTACTAGCAATGTGTCAGGATAAGGGCCCTGTCCTTTTCTGCCATGTCCTTTTCTGGGATAGCCAGTATTTTCTTCACTCTTTTGTTTTTTACACATTGTCTAGCATAATATCAAATTATGGTGCATGCAAAGAGGTAAGAATATATGGCCTCAATTTAAGATAAAAGAAACAGTTAATAGAAAGACAACCAGAGAGCCCTAGATATTGGAATAAATAGACAAAGACTTTAATATAACTAAGACATATATGTTAAAGGAACTAGTAAAACATTGAATGAAATGTTTAAATAGATTAGAAATTCCAGCAGAGATACTTTAGAAGTGTTGAAAGAGGGATGGAGTTTTGTTTCTTTTGTAGGGCAATGTTTTCCTGAAAACCTGACCTTTCTTTAACTTCTGACAAAACACAAATCCATTACTGGAGGGCTCTGGAAAAGTTATCGAAGCCTGTAGACTTTGAAAAAAAATTAGAAGATAGATCAGATGAAGTGAATAATAGAGAGTGAGTTATTTATTTTTGTGGGTTTCCCATGCAGTAGCTGTAATTGTGGTGATGGTAGAGTCAAGCTAAACTCCAATAGAATACATATTTCTGGGTAGAAGATCTAGTGAAATTATCATATGATGAAGATCATACTGGAAAGGCAAAGCCATAAAGAGGGATACCACATTCTGTGTATGAAGATTGCTTATGTCTCTCACTGACTCCTGGGCCATGCATAGGTAGAGCAGACTGAAAGCATTCTTAAATGAAATACGTGCAACCATCAAAGCAAACATGAAATTATCAACACTCACCGGAAGAATAGTACAAAAATCCAGAGTCTATGGAACACAACATTCACATTATCAATTCAAAATTATCCAACATGAAAAAAGGAAGATGTAAACCATTCTTCATTGAAAAAATAACAGGTAACAATCCCAAGGGAATCTAAATATTAGAATGATAATAAAATGACTTTAAAACAGTTAATATATCTGTGCTCAGTAAAGTTAAAGAACATACGTGTAATAAACCAAAAGATAAGCCATATCAGTAACCAAGTGGAATATTTTAAAATGTAAATTTTAAAAAAATATCTGAAATAAAAAATCCACTAGATAAAACTAATAGAATGATACAGATTATGAAATAGTCAGGGAAATCTATGATAGATTCAAATACATTATTTAATATAAAAAGAGGCAAGAAACACCTTAAAATATGAATGGAACCTCAGGGATTGAGAAATAATTTTATCCAAAGGTACGTAAGTGGAACCACAGAAAAAGAAGAAACGATTTAAGAACACAGAATTAATATTTGAAGAACTAATTACAAAACCAGAAATCTTCCCAAATGTGATGACAGACTGAAATGAACACATTCAAGAAACTTAGTGACTCCAAGACAGCATAAACTCAAATATCACTTTAGCTCGTCATATCAAACGATTGAAACCAAAAATAAAGAATGAATTTGATAGTACCTAGGCAAAAAATGACCCATTACATACAAGGAAGCAGTGATTAAACTGAATGAAAACTTCTTATTAGATATGTCAAGGCCAAAAATTAATAGAACGTATAAGGTGCCAAAGAAGTGTAAAACTTATCACCTGCACAAGAATGCAAATAATCCACTATGATTTTCTGAGGTGTTTGGACTGGCATCTTGTCTACCTTACATACTAAGCTTCTGACTATAGTACATGTATGAAGATAAACCTGCACATGAATTGGAGTCACCTTTCCAACTTGTAATCTCTTATGTCCATATTCCTCGCTTCTGGTCCCATGAGACTTACTACCTACTATTCATTCCTTTGTCATTTTAAATTAGCTGTTTATATGGATTTCTCATAAAAGACTGACTTGTGTCACCGCACAGTTCTTCCTTTCTCAGACTTTTTTCTCCTTAATTCTTGGTTTCCTTAGTAGCTCTCTGATGTCTTCAATTATCAGTGAAACTATTTTTTTAAAAAGTGTTTTAACCATTCTTCTTGTTCTCAATGGCAGTGTTTGAATGTTCAAAGTATTCCATTCTTCACAGAATTATTGTTATAAAATCATCAAATTTTATTGAGTAAAATTTAAGAAGAACTAAATAAATGGAGATACACACCGTAATCATAAATTGAAGAATTCAATATTACAAAGATTTCAGCTCTTCCTAAATTCATATTTAGATTTCTAAAATATGTGCAGAGGTCAAATAAGGTCAAAGGCCAAAACACTATTAAAGAAATAGGACAAGATGAAAGATATCAACATCTGACATAATATAAGCTATAGTTACTAAGGTAGTGTTATATTTGGAAATAGATTGATGAAATGAAATATTAACTATATACATCCTCTCACACAGTTATGGAAACCCCATATACAACAGAGGGCTTATTGCAAGATCAGTGAGAAAGAGTAGGCTGTTCAGTAAATACTATTGACAAAATTGAAAACTGATATGCAAATTAATGGTATTGAAATTAGACCATTAATTTGGTATTATGCAATTTGGTACTGCATTAGACCATACCTTAAAGGCAAGTCAAGGTAAATTAGTCTTAATATGAAAGTCAAAATTGCCTTTCAGAAAATAACATGGGATAATATATTAATAACCTCTGCCTAGGTATGTTTACTTAAAAATAAACACAAAAAGTTCCAGATGAAGATTTTTTTAAATAAATACATACTGTACAGAGTGATGAAAGACAAGCTAAATGTAGAAGAAGATATTTAAGACACATATAATTGACACAGGACTAGTATACACAATTCTATGAAGAAAGACAGACAATAATGGAAAATTGGGCCAAATATATTAGTAAATATTTACAGAAAATGTTTGAATACTTAGTGAATATAGAAAAAGGTGATCATTCAATCTCATTAGGAATTCAGAAAATGCTAGTTAAGACTACATGTAGAATTTATTTTACAATTAGAAAAATTACATATAAATAGTGTCTAACATTACGAAGTATTAAGGAGCATAAATTAATAGGAGTATTTCAAAATTGATTCCAATTCCAGAAGAATTGCTTATTATTGTATAAAAATATGAAAATCTGCATTCTCCATGTCTAGGAAATTTTCTCATAGATATGACTCAGAAAAATATTTGCCCCTGTTCACCTGGATACATACACAATATTATTCAATTTAACGTATTTTATAATAGAAGAAAAGAAAGTGCAAAAACCCTCAGCCATCAGCATAGAATAGCTAAATCACAGTATAGAGAATACTATGCAACAAAAATGACTAAGTTGTGATTAAATCCCATGACATGGAGGAATCTTACCAACAAATTTGAGTGAAAACAGAAGGTTACAAAAGAAAACAAATGAATGATTATATTTATATTAAGTTAAAATACAAATACAATTATAAGTAACTATAAAATAATTATTACAAATATCAAGATGGTAGTTACCTTTAGGGGCATGGGAGGAAGGCAAAGAGATGCTAGCCATTTTATTTATTGATATAGATGTTTATCAAATGAGTCTACCTTTAAATAAGCCAAAATACATCAAGTTTTCAACATGCTCCTTCTATGAAAGTATTCCAAGAACTAGGAAAGGATTAAAGGTAAGGAGAACTTGGTTGGTGATAGGTTCCTGAAATAGGGTTCTGTGGCTGCAACATTTTCTGTCTGATGAAATTTCTAGGCATGTTTTGCAAATCTTAGGATGGAAATGATCTGTTAGCCATTTCCAGACAGGATCCCAAAAAAGCAAAATCTCTATCGGCTTCTCATGTTTAACATGGTAGAAAAACAAATAAACTATTGAGTAAAAATAGGCCTAGGATAGTCTTGAAGCATTTCTTCTGACCTTAGCATGAGCATGAGATAGGATCAGCAGTAAGTTTCTCATTACTCATTCATTTATTCACTCACTCATTAATTCATTCCAAGTATATTTCTTGAAGGCCTACTACCTATATTTTAGATGTATTGCAGGAACTTGAGAAAATAGTAATGAATAAAATTACCTTTAAATAAAATAAAATAAAATGAATAAATTGCAGTGTTTGAAATGGACAGCAAAAACAATAAACATAAAATACACATGATATTAGTGAAAATTTCTAAGGAATATATAAAATATTGGGAGAACAAGAACAAAAGCTTTAGATAGACCAACTATGGAGAGCCTCATTGAGAAAATGACTTTTAAATAAACACCTGAAAGACATCCGTGTGAAGAGCATGGTAGGCAGAAGGAACAAAAGGACAGTGGAATGACTGCCCTTATGGTGGAAGCATGAACTGGCAGGAGACTAGTGGGGTAAAGCAGAGTAAGAAGCAGAAAGTGGCAGAAGATTAGTCATATAGGTAAAGAGACCAGATTACAGGGCCTTGCAGGTCATTAAAAGCACTTGGGCTGTACTTAGGTGAGGCAGGAATCTACTGGAGGGCTTTAAGCAGAAGATTGACATAATTTGGCTCATGTTTTAGATCACTGTGACTGACATGTGAAACAGACTGTATGGGAAATAGAAGTAACGGGAGAATGGCTAAGAGATTATCGCAATTATTTAGGTGAGATACTGCCTCCAAAAGAGCAGGGATATGACGTAGAGAACAAGTGGAAGTAAAGAGATCTTGGAATTGAAAATCAGGGAAGACATGGTAATAATCCCAATGAAATGAAGGTCAAAGACTGGATGGAAATTTGGGTCCACTTCTGGGTTAGCTTAGATGACAGCACTCATTAGATGACAGCACTCAAGTCCCACTCCTGATACACTGACAAGTTTCCTAGACCTAAAACACGACCCTAGAGAAAGGGGTATGAAAACCAAAACAAATGGAGATTAGGTTTCTAATTGGGACATTATGTAAAGTTTGACATTTGTGATAGAAAAATTAAAGTTAATTTTCTTATAGACCTGAATTTGAGAATGGAGATTAATATGTAATATATGTATATTTTTGTGGTATGTGCCTAAAGACTCTAAAAAAGGTCAGAAGTATACCAACCGGGCTGGGCACAGTGGCTCATACCTGTAATCCCAGCACTTTGGGAGGCTGAGGCAGGCAGATCACCAGAGGTTGGGAGTTTGAGACCAGTCTGTCCAACATGGTGAAACCCTATCTCTACTAAAAATATAAAATTAGCTGAGCGTAGTGGTGTGCACCTGTAATCCCAGCTACTCGGGAGGCTGAGGCAGGAGAATCACTTGAACCCAGGAGGTGGAGGCTGCAGTGAGCCAAGATTGCACCACTGTACTCCAGTCTGGGAACAAGAGAAAAACTTCGTCCCAAAAAAAAAAGATGAAAAAGTATACCCACCAAACTGTCAATAATGGCTACCTGAGGAGTAGACAGTGATAAAAGAGAGTTTTTATTTTTTACTATATTCTTATAAGGCTTATGTAAGAGTTTTCTGATTTAAAAATAAAAAAAGAACAGTTTAAAAATTAACTATAGTTTTCCAGGATGTGTTGTAATGACTCTACTGCTAGATTTGCCTTTCTAAAAATTAATATTCTACAACAAATATACTCTGCTGATTTGAATACATTCCAAGTTATTGAGATATTTTTTAAACTAAATATGGTTCAAATTCTTCCCGGTTACATGTTTTTCTCATTAACTCTTATTGCCCTGATCATTCCTTTTCTATTATAATTGTCAATGACTGAAGTAAAGTAGCTATTAGGAGTTTCAACCCTCACCTTGTCAAATATTACTTTTTCTCCTGTCCCTGAAAAGTAGTGAGCCCACCTTCCCACTGAGTGCTTCAATTTCCTAATCGCTTGTAATCTGTGACATGCTTCCTTTTATGTCATTTGCTAATGGTAACCCATTATTGCTTGGCTGTTTTATATGTCCCCTGAATGCCTTTACTAATTTTTTTTTCTCTGAGAATCATTTTTCTTAAAAAATCTCATTTGTTCCTTTTAAACAATTGCCTTTTTTTTCTTTTGCCTTTTCAAATTCACTCCTTAAGTAGAGAAAATCTTTAAATAATAAGGATCAGATATTTTCCAAGAGTAATTGTTTTTCTGCTTTGTTTCCTCAAGTATAAAATGTAGATATATGGTTTTCTTGAAGGGAGGGTTACTTTTATTTTGCATTGTCTTTCAAGTCACTATGATATAATTATCTCCTTTTGAATCCCTCACGTTCTTGAGACTTAAAAATGATGAGGAAATGCTCAGAGGATGCTCAAAGGAACCATAGTTTTGTTGTAAATGAAAACAAAGATAAAACTATGAAAAATTCAAATTTTTGAGTTGCCTGTTAATCTAGTGTAAAATGTGTATTCCCATTCAAAATGTCCTCCCGGATTCTATCCTATTCTTTTGGAGGAAGATAAAGAAGGAAAAAGAAAAGTGATCCTGGGAGAAGCTGGTAGATAAAGGGAATTCTATCATATAGCCACAATGGACAGAACTGAGTAGCGTCTGAGGAATTGGAAGAATTCGAACAATTTAAATAGATTAAAATATTAAGGGGATTGAAAACCTTCCTATGTAACTGGCAAATATACACTCTTATCCAGATAACATTTTCTGATTTTCTGTGTATGTGTGTGTGTGTGTGTGTGTGTTTAACCTCTCTGCAGTTACTTGTTTGGAGGCTTCTGAAAAAGCTGTGCTTTAACTTTAATGAATAATAATATTCAAAGTGAAAATACAAATATTATAGGGGGTCAAGTAAGAAGACGTTTTGTAGAATGAATATTTTTGTTAGAGCTTCTAAAACTACATTTATTTATTTAGTTTTCTCAGTGTTTGGAGTGTGACCTTCTAGTAAATAGACACATATTTGTCAGTGTGAATGAGAGGGGAGAACAAGTGGTATGCTAGTCATGGCTCTTCAGATACACAGAACCAATAGGGTGTGTGTGTGTGTGTATGTGTGATGATATTTATTATAAGAATTGGTTCACACAATTATGGAGGCTGAAAAGTCCCATGATTTGCCATCTACAAACTAGAGAACCAGGAAAGTCAGTGATCTATTTCAGTCTGAGTCTTAAGGCCTGAGACCCAGAAGAACTAATGGTGTAACTCTTGTGGTTCAAAGCCCTAAGAACCAAGATGTCCAGGGCAAAAGAAGGTGGTTGTTCCAGTTCAAGGAGACAGATAGATATGTAGAGAGAGACTTCTTCATTCCTCTGCCTGTTTGTTTGATCTGGCCCCTCAACGGCTTGGTTGATGCCCATCCACATTGGTGAGGGGGACTCTTTACTCAGTCTACTGGTACAAATGCTAAGCTCTTCGCGAGGTACCCACACAGACATACTCTGAAATAATGTTTTGCCAGCACTCTGGGCATCCCTTACCAAATACAATTAAATATCACAAGTGGCACAGTTACACATGTGAGAACAGCAACAGCATCCTTGTTGGTGAAGAAGCTATGGCATAGGTTAGTAATGTTGAATAGAAAACATGAACACCTACATGTGACCAAATGAAAACAGTCATCCATGCTGACTTGTCTCATATTAAATTCATCACCACAAACTTCAGGTGGGCCCATGATACTCCTGGACCATTCCATTACAATTCTCTGAAAAAAAAAAGGAAAGTCTCTGTTACTCTCCTAGGTGAATATTATTTACAATTTCTCCTCTCTCCTCAAACTCCCAGCAAAATTTCCTGTTCCTCATTCTCAGCTAAGGACTTCTTAGTTCCCTGAGTGCTTAGAAACAACCAAGAAAGAAATTTCACACACTCCCATTACCAAATATAACACCAACCTTCATCTGAATGCATATGATCTAAATTTCTGTCAGTCTCCCTGGTGATTTGTCTATGCTTGCATATAAGGCCACATTCTCCTTTGGACACTAGAGCTTCTTTCCAATATTTAAGGACTTTACTTCTATATGTGTCCTCTCTTTCTTCTGAATCATCAGATATTCCCATTCTGATGAATCTTTCCAATTAGCACACATACACATACTATTTTCCATATTAAAATAACAAAACAAAACAAAGCTCCTTAACCAAATATTCTATTTCAGCTACTGCTCCACTCTACAGAAAATTCTTAAGAGAATTGTTAACAGTAATGGTCAGTCCCCAATTTCTCTTCTTTCATTCTCTCTTGAACTTACTCCAAATCCGAGCTTTTAGCCCTGCAGTGTCAGTAAAAATATTCTTGTCAGGGTCAATGACTTCTACAATGGCAAACCTAATGGTCAAAACTCAGTCCTTTTATTGCATAAACTGTACTCATTTGACACAGCTACTTAATACTTTCTGGACTTGGTTTCCAGATTACAACTTTCTCTTGGGTTTCCTCTTACGTTATGTTACTCTTCAGTCTCTTTTTGCTGGTTCTCTTATACCCATCAAACCTTTAAACATTTTAGTTCCCTGCATCAAGAATCTATTCCTTTTAATAAATACTTACTTTTTTGGCAGTCTTGTCCATCCCCATGATGTGAAATAAAATTATATTGTGACAGCTCCTGAATTTATATTTTAGCTAAGGTCTGTAATCAAAACTCTAGACTTTTATATTCAACTCCTTGTTGACATCTCCACAGGGATATCTAGTAGTCATTCTCAACTTAATTGTCTATTGATTAGTGTTTATTCTCTCCTCACTTATTTCAAACTGTTTCTCCACTAGTCTCTAGCACTTCATTAAATAGTAACTCCATTTCCCAGATGATTAAGACAAAATTCTTGGAGTTGTCTTTGCACCCTCCCTTTTCCTCAATTCTTTATCCAATCTGCTAGGCGATCTTGTCAACTACATTAAAAATATAGTTTCAATATTACAATTTCTCACCATCTACTCTTACTAGTCTAGTAATAATAGTATTTATTAGGCACTTGTAGGTACTTGTCTCACTGTTTTATTACATGAGTTGTACTTAATTCTCATAACAAACATATGAAGTATTTGCCCTTATTTTCATCACCATTTTATGGATGAGAAAATGGAGCCACAAAAAATTAAAGTATTTTACCAAAGTCACACAGATTGAGTGTGGAAGAGGCTTTATTTAAACCTTGAAAATTATGCTTCAAAGATCTTGCTCATATATCTCCATTTGGAAAGGCATATCAAACTGGAAATGTTCAAAACTGAACTCTTTATTCCTACCCCAAAACCAACTAGCTTCTTCTACAGTAACTAGATTGCTATATGTAGCTCTACGGCAGCTTAGGCTAATGAATTTATCATTGACCTGTAATTTTTCTATTTATAATCACATAGCATTTTCTATGTTGGGATAGCTTTTTAATAATAACAATGTGTTGAGAAGAAAATTGTATTAGTAATTTTACCTCTATTCTTGAAAGCAAAACCTTTTGATTGCTACATGTGGAAAATATTGGTTTCTGGAGACCTTTTAGATGTGTAAATCCGTGGTGCAAAGTCATATATCTATAGATCATTTTCTTTATTAAATTTCCATGAAATGAGCTTTCCAATCATTGTCAGGCTAAAATAAAGCTTTGTCTCACCACTGACTCATGTCTGTGTTGCGTAATTCAGGTTTATATTTTTTTCAGTAATGTATATTTTTTCTTACAAAATAAAAGTGACTTAGGGAATATAGCTACATCTCTATCTATCTGTCTATGTATCTATCTATCGATCTCCAAAAGTTAAACAGTGTTATCCAGTCTGCATTATCACTTTGCTATTGGCTCTTTTCTCAAGTAGAACCTGTCACTTTCATGATCACAAAATTATGATCACAAAATTGTTACAATCATCTCTAGCCTTATGTACTATTTTTCAGGATGAGGAAAAAGAAAAAGTAAAATAAAAAGAAATATTGCTTACTGTTTCTCCAATGAAAGTCTAGAAATTAAGTCTCAGACTCTGATTGCTCTGTCTTGAATTTTGTGCCCATCTCTGAAACACTCACTGTGGCAAGGATATGCGACGCTGCCTTCAACTGCCTGGATATATATACACTTAAAGTAAACTACATTGAAATTCATGGACTAAGAATGCATGGCTATGGTCCCAAAGGAAACCATGTGTTTTTACCCGAAAGAGTAATGTAAGTAACAGACGCTCATACACTTACCTTTAGTATACTGCATATTGAACATTATTTCTCAACTTGTAAGGAGCTCGCTAGAATTCTCATTCTATCCACATGCCTTAACTCTCTCTTCATTTATTTATGGGAGTGACACATCTGATAACAGGTCAAAGATATGTAATATAAAGTTGAGGATGGAGAAGTGAGAGAATTAGCAATATGAGTTCCTCAATATCACAGCCCTTGGTTAGTAAGGGAACCATGGCCATCATTTTTGCTAGTTACAGTTCTGTGTGAATTAAGAACATATAGTGAGGAACTAAATGTTTTTATAATGACATTTATACCACAAATTTAAGTAATGGAAATTTAATCCTGAACTCTATCCACCAATTGATTTTAATTATTGCTGGGTACGCTTAGCAGACAAACTGATGGTAAAAGCCTTATAAAAGTATGTTTTCTCTCTCCCTTTGCTTTTTTCTATTTCCTTCACTTTCTTTGTTTGCATTTCTTTAAATTATGCTTTTAAATTATGGGGTACATGTTCAGAATGTGCAGGTTTGTTACATAGGTACACATGTGCCACGGTGGTTTCCTGCACCCATCAACCCGCCACCTACATTAGGTATTTCTCCTAATGCTATCCCTCCCTTAGCCTCCCACCCCCTGACAGGCCCTGGTGTGTGATGTTACCCTCTCTGTGTTCATGTGTTCTCATTGATCAACTCCCACTCTCACTCACAGAATATGCGGTATTTGGTTTTCTGTTCTTGTGTTAGTTTGCTGAGAATGATGGTTTCCAGTGTCATCCATGTCCCTGCAAAGGACATGAACTCATCCTTGGCTGCATAGTATTCCATGGTGCATATGTGCCACATTTTCTTTATCCATTCTATCATCAATGGTCATTTGGGTTGGTTCCAAGTGTTTACTGTTGTGAACAGTGCCGCAATAAACATACGTGTGCATGTGTCTTTATAGTAGAATGATTTATAATCCTTTGGGTATATACCCAGTAATAGGATCGCTGGGTCAAATGGCATTTCTAGTTTTCTAGTTCTAGATCCTTGAGGAATCGCCACACTGTCTTCCACAACGGTTGGACTAATTTCACTGTTAATGGGAGTGTAAATTAGTATTTCCTTCACTTTCTAAACAATTCAGGTCTAAAGCCATTAAGTGAGAAAGTGGGTGGTGGGGAGTGAAGGGGGCAGACACAATAGCCTAAAGAAGAGTATCAAACCCCAAATTGTATAAGAAGGGTATCCACGCAGGGAAGGAGGCAGTGGCTAACATGAGAGATTGATTACATGCTGGAGAACTGACCAAGTAAATAACTAGAAATGGAATAAATTCTCTCAGTATTGAAAAAATGTGAACAAATATCTAAAGGGAGAAAATCAAAATGAAGCTTTTGCTAGTATATAGGAAATGAAAATATTATGGTATTAGTTCCCATGGTGTGTATGGATGGGTAGATAGGAGCTAGATGAACATATAGATAGAAAGATAGATAAAAATAAAAGATGTAAATATGTGTGTGTGTGTGTGTGTGTGTGTGTGTGTGTATACACACACTCACACTTATTTCCCAACTTCTGTCTACTGAGAGATATGCTTAGGGGCATATATACTGCCTAGATGCTGGCTTCAAAATATCATTTCTCTTTCTCTTTAAAAGGAATCAAGAACACTTAGACGTAGCTGATTTCAGTGCTTGAACAGATAAGTAGACAATAAATATAGAATATTTTGTTGTGACAAAGTGAGAGAAATTTTCTGATTTGGAAGAATTTGTTTTGATTATGTAGTAGAATGTTTTTATAAAAAATAAGTGGTTAAGAAGTTTTGGGACACAGGGCATCAAGTCAACAACTGATTCTCAAATAGTTTGTGCAGGGGGTTCCTTGCATTGTGTTTAAAATTTTTTGTTTGTATCTTTGTAAAGTCAGTAATTATTTTTAAAGTATTGAAAATAAAGAAATGTAGTTTTATGGGAGCTAAAAAGAATGTTAAAAATAATCGAAGCTTTTTCCATTCTTGGGAATAACTGAGACACTGGTAGCATAATCAAACAGAACTATTCTAGCAAATTCCCCTTAGTCATGAAAGGATTTTTTCCTAAGAGAAGAAAGAGCGGGGGAGAACTGGAGGAGGTATCCAAAGAGTAGAATGATGCCTGTTACTTGAATCAATTCCCCTAGCCTCTTGGTTCAATTGTCTTAAAACCTAAGAAAGTAAGGACTGCAACGAAACAATTTAAAAAGTGGTTTCTATGAAACTGACAAAACTGTTGATGCCACTAGCTCTACTTATTTTATTCCTTTACTAGAACTCAGCTAAAATATGGGAGTCACACTTGATTCTCCTCTCTTTAGCGATATATTCAGCCACCATGTCCTGTTGAATATTCCTATTTTCAAAAAGTCTTTCAATTTTTTTTCTACCCCTGCTTTTTTTTTTCTCACTCGTGAAAAGCTTCAGTCATCTCTCACTTGGATCATCTTCTCCTTCTTCTTCTTTTTCCTCCCCCTCTTCTTCCTCCTGCTCTTCTTTTTCTTCTGCTTCTGCTTCTATTTTTGCAATAGCTGCTTAACTATGCTTTCTCTGTTCAATCTTGACCCCCCTGCCAAATTATTCTGCAAACTGTATCCAAAAAGTTCTCTCAAACATCCTATCACTTCAGCCTCTCAGTGGCATTCAACCTCCTTGGAATAAAGATGTAAATATTTACCATGATTTATAATACCATTTATAATCTGGAGCTTATTTACCTTTTATATTCATCAGTCTCCAGTTACACTGGACCTCATTTGGTTACTAGAATTCAGAAAAACTGTTCTCTGGTGTCAGGGCCTTTGTATAGACTGTTCCATATGTTAAAAGTAAGACTGTCCTGGAGGTTTTTCTATGGCTCTGTATTCTGTTGATCTCTGTTTAAATGCCATTCTTTTCTCCAATTCCTCAGCTTAGATTATTTGTCCTGCCGTAAAATTCTCTCATTTCTTTATTTCTCTCCTAAAATATGTAAGTTCTGTGGAGGCATGAATTAGGACTAAGATGTTTACTTATATATTGTTTTATTATTCACTTTATGGGTTTAATTAAAATTAGTGGAATACATTTTAAAATTAATAAACTCAAGAGGCAAATATAGTAATCATTTTTCTTTGCTGTGGACTACCACACAGCTTCAACACAATAAGGGTCATTTATCCTGCATCAGTGATATTGAGTAGCAACATCCTCTGCTGCAATTCTAAGAAGTTGTGACAACTGGATGCTGAAGCACAAGAAAGAGTTAGTATTTGATGGGGACATTAATTCTTGGTGAACCAGCAATCCCAACTGCGGAGCCAGATGAAGTAACTGGAAGTCACAGGAAGTAGGAGTAGTATCTGGCACAAACCACCACATTCAATATGATTAGTGGTCATGCCAAGGTATGTGAGCTTAATCCTGAACAGATATCTGAGTCCTCAGTTCGTAACTTGGAACCACTTTGAAAAGATTGGAACAACGCAGTATGTGGACACAAGAACCAACGCTGTTTGAATTATTACTCGTAATATGACTTCGTGTGAAAACAGGAAAAAAATTATTCTAGTATTATCTTTGTAAATGGGAGAGCTAATTTATATCAGCCTATTTACTTCACAGTTACTAAAAAGGAACTTTCTCCCAGATTCTGACAATGGGTTGACAGTCATTTATAGATCCTAGTTTTCTGGGTTATAAGTTCTTTTAAACTTTGTCTAACTATCATTGCCATTTTAGGTGAAAGTTGGAGAAATTGAATTTGACATGACTAAAGGATTTTTATTTTTATTTTTATTTTTATTCAGTAGACAAGCAGTACAGGCTCAACGTAGAAATTTATAGAATGAAAAAAATGAAAAGGAAATAAGAATAATCTCTAATGCAATCATCAATGACTGCTATTCTCAATATTTTATTACACCTCTTTTTCCACATATTTGCAGTAGAGACTTGGAGAATATGTTTGTAAAAGTTATATATTACAAAAGATTGCTATCCAAAATATACAAAGTACTCTGAAAACTCAACAATATGAAAACAAATAACCTGATTTTAACAGGGTAAAGGGCTTGAATAAAAGCTTCAACAAAGATTTACAGATGTCAAACAACCATATGAAAATATGCTCAACATCACATGTCATTAAAGAATTGCAAACTGAAACAATAACATGCCACAACACACCTGTTAAAATGATCAAAATTCAAAGCACTAATAACACCATACGCTAGTGAGGATGAGGAGCAACAGAAATAATCATTTATTGCTGGTAGTAATACAGAAAGGCACAGCTATTTTAGAGAATGGTTTGGCAGTTTCCTAACAAAGCTAAGCATATTCTTACCATATAATCCGCCAATTATATTATTTGCTATTCAAATGAATTGAAAACGTATGCTCACACAAAAGCCTGCATACAGATGTTTATAGCAGCCTCATTTGTAATTGTCAAAATTGGAGTAACCAAGATATTTGTCAGAAAGTAAATGTAGAAGTGAACTGTGGTACATCCATGACATAAAATATCATTCAGTGATAAAAAGAAATGTACTATCCTTTTTGCAACAGCAAAGACATGGCATCAACTTAAATGCCCATGAACGATAGATCAGATAAAGAAAATGTGGCACATGTACAACATGGAATATTATGCAGCCATAAAAAAGAATGAGACCATGTCCTTTGCAGGATGCCATTATCCTTAACAGGCTAATTCAGGAACAGAAAAACAGATACTACATGTTCTCACTTATGAGTGGGAGCTAAATGATGACAACACCTGGGCACATGCAGGGGAATAACACACACTGGGGCCTATCAGAGGGTGGAGGGTGGAAGGAAGGAAAAGATCAGGAAAAAGAACTAATTGGTACTAGGCTTAACACCTGGGTGATGAAACAATTTGTACAAAAACCCCCTATGACACAAGTTTTCCTATGTAACAAACCTGCACTTGTACTTCTAAACTTAAAATAAAAGCTTTTAAAAAAAATAAAGACAGAAATTGAAATCAGAAAAAAAATGTGGTGTCAAGCCTTGAAAATACATGCAGGAGCCTTTAATGTTTAGGACTATGTTAAAAGAGCCAGTCTCCAAAGGTTACATAGTGTATGATTCCATGTATATGATTTCTGGAAAGGCAAAACTGTTGAGACAGTTATTTCCCATAAACATGTAGTTATTACATGTAAATCAAAAAATGTATTCCAAAATAAGATCAGCTGTTTCCAGAGGTTGAGGGGGAGAAGGATAAATAAGTAGACTTCAGATAATTTGTAGGGTAGTGAAACTATTATTTATGAGTGGTAGGTACATGCCATTATACAATTGTGCAAACCCATATAATGTACAACACCAAGAGTGGCCCCTAATACAGTATATGGTATGGACTTAGAGTGATAGTGATATGTTAATAACAGTTTATCAGTTGTAACAAATGTACCCCTGTGATACAGGATGTTGATAGTGAGGGAGGCTGTGGCTATATAGTGGGGAGTTGTATATTGAAAATCTCCATATTTTCATTCAATTTTGCTCTGAATATAGAACTGCCCTAAAATAATAATAATAATAAAGCATTGAAGTTCTGATAAAGGCTACAGCATGGATAAGCCTTGAAAACCTTATACTAATTGAAAAAAAAGATGACTATTATATAATTCCACTTAAATACAATATCTAAATAGGAAAATTGATAGGGATAGAGAGTAGATTAGAGATTACCAGAGATTGAGGGGAGGTGTGAAAGAGAAGTTACTGATTAATGAATACAGATTTTCTGTCTGGAGTGGAAAAAACGATTTGAAAATAGTGGTGATGATTACACAACACTGTGAATGTAATTAATGCCATTAAATTGTTTGGCCTTTCACATGCAACATAGAATTATTCAGTAAGACAATGCCATAAGGAAAGGTAACGCTTGCCTTAGAGGATTTTGAATTCTCTTTCTCATGTGTACTCTTATTTTGGTATAACATTTTAAGTGCACAGTTTGATAAATGTTGACAAACATATATCTGCTCTCCATCTCTCCAATCAAAATATATATTTATGTTAAATATTTATATTAAAAGTCCTTTCTGCAACTTCCCAGTCAATATTTTTCCTCTACCAGAAGCAACCATGATTGTTTTTATCAACAATACTGTAAATTCATTTTAACATTATTCATTAGCATACCAGCTACAAGCTTTGTGGGTTGATTGATTAGAATTCTCCTGTATGGATTTGAAGTTACACTTACAGGCCATAAAAGCAAGATCAATTCAGGAATTAAAAAATAATAAGGTGGTCAGGCACAGTGGCTCACGCCTGTAATCTCAACACTTTGGGAGGCCCAGGCGGGTGGATCACCTACGGTCAGGAATTTGAGACCAGCCTGGCCAACATGGCGATATCACGTTATCTACTAAAAATACAAAAATTAGATGGGTGTAGTGGTGTGTGTCTGTAATCCCAGCTACTCCAGAGACTGAGGCAGTAGAATCGTTTGAACCCGGGAGGCAGAGGTTGAAGTGAGCCGAGACCGTACCACTGCACTCCAGCCTGGGAGAAAAAGTGAGACTCCATCTCAAAATAATAATAATAATAATAATAATAATTAGTAATGTGTAAAAGAAGCACAAGAATATTCTACCTACCTCTTGATAGTTCAGAGGCAATATGGGCTTGGGTGGTTGTACATTAAAATAAACTTGGTGTAAGAGTGAAGTCAAAGAGAAAAAAAGCACTCAAATTAACTCTCCTAATTTACTATGATATATAACTATGTGTCATATATAAGACCCAGAGACGGCTCAGAGTCTGGTATGCTTGTCAAATGTGCAGTAATGGAATGAAGCGTATCTGTATAAAAGGGGCTACTGAAGGGACTACAAAAGTCAAGGGAAAAAATAGGAGCCGAGGGAAACAAGTCTTTTGATCAGAAGGAGATCTACAGGGCTACCTGGTGTCAACATGATGCTAAGGAGAGCCAGAGAAAGCATGATTGAAGCCAAGGGAAATCAGTACACAAGGTATACAGTTATAAGCTTCAATAACAAATGGCAATAAAGCAGACTGTCTCTCCAGTGAGGAGGGTCCATTGCCTCCTGTCGACATATACCTAAAGAAAAACATGCTGACTTTGGGAAAGAGATGCTTCTGCCCTGTGCCACAAACTCATGTAAGGGTTCCTCTCATTTCAGTCAGCACGGTATCTTTTAGGGTAAGAAGGAATAAAGACATAAATCTGAGACATTATTTGAAGGATTGTTTAAATCAGCAGCTTCAGGTTAGATATTTAGTTTAATTATCTCCCTTGCTAACCAGTAATCTGGGGGGAGGATTGGAATGAAAAGCAGATTAGTTATTGACAACAAATAAAATAATTATATTTTCTGTAAATGTCTGAGTAGCTATACACATTAAATTTATGGTCTGCTGCCATTTCATTTAAAGACCAAGTTGAAAACAGACTATGAACTGTATCTTAAAAATTAGGACCATATCTGGCAAAAGTGACATCATCAAACTATTTAAATTATTTTTGTGCTCTTTTCTAGACTAGTGTTTGTAGTAGAATTTATGTGCATTCATACCATTCTTAGGCTTATATCCTGATTATTTTCACTTAACATTATGCAATGAAAATTTTACACATTTAAAAATTCTCTAAAATGTTTTTAATATCTGTACAAAATTCAAATGGATTTACTGAAACGTGTTTACATACTCTCCTGTATTTGCATACGAAATCTAGTTTTGCAATTAATAGAAATAATATAAATGTATAAGCTGTTTGGACTATATCTCTAAATACTAATTCAGTATGTTTTTCCTAAGATTGCAATTTGTGAGTCAAAATAGATGAAGATTTTAAAAGTTAGCATATACTGCCAAATTGCTTTCCAAAAGCTCTGTGAAAATTTACACAGCTACTAGGAGGGAAGAAGGTGCCAATCATAAAGAGTACACTTGCCAGGATTATATAATATCATGATGAAGCGTTGATAATTTGATAGGTCAAACATTGTATAATCTTTAAGCAGAATTTTGTGTTATCTTTGAGTGGTGTGATAGATGGCTACTGGAAGGAATTTGTAAAGACATAGTCTCTGCACCTGGGAAACATAAGGTTGTTATTTAAAACCTGGTTACAGGTTCTGGATTTTTATTTAATATTGTTCTGCGGCTCTTTTTCCTTAGAAGAACATATTGCAGTCAAATTTTGTAAAATATACTATTTTTTTCTTCCCAAGTCTAACATTGATTGCTCCAAATTCTGTCTTTAAGGAATATATTTTATAAATGGGGCTTACTTTATTCGAATTATATACATATTTGAAATAGTTTAAATATTACTATTCCTTAGTCCAGAAAATAATTTTTGTTTGTTTATTTGTTTTTAAATATCAGCTGTGTGTCAGGTACTATGGTATGTGTGAAATATCAGACATGGTCTCTGTTTTCAAGAAATTCACAATTTTGGGTGTGGGAGGAAACAGGAGACCTATGAAGGAGTCATCTATAATATAATTCTATTAATATTCATTAGAAATAAAGAGAAAAAGTTCTATATAAGAATTTATAATTGAAAGCTGTACTTTGAACTTCAATCGGGCAACTTAGTACTATATCTCCAGTACTTAGGAAATTTCCTGGTACACAGACAGCACCACACAGGACGTAATGCCTGATTACATAGCATTTGCCGACAGTAGGGACAAATATCAAGCATTTACTAGCGTTTTCAAAAATAATAGTTTTGTATATTGTTGATATATACATAAATAATAATAATTCTCATAGGTAGCCAAATGTTCATTATTAGTATGCAGACAAACAATAGTGTTTGCTATCACATCCATCAGGTGATCTCCTCCCAAGTGACCACTGAGAAAACCTAAATGCAATTTTTTTTTTTTTAAGGTTTGTTTATTTATTTATTTTTTTTTTCTTTTTTTTTTATTATACTTTAAGTTCTAGGGTACATGTGCATAACGTGCAGGTTTGTTACATATGTATACTTGTGCAATGTTGGTGTGCTGCACCCATCAACTCGTCAGCACCCATCAATTCATCATTTATATCAGGTATAACTCCCCAATGCAATCCCTCCCCCCTCCCCCCTCCCCATGATAAGCCCAGTGTGTGATGTTCCCCTTCCCGAGTCCAAGTGATCTCATTGTTCAGTTCCCACCTATGAGTGAGAACATGCGGTGTTTGGTTTTCTCTTCTTGTGATAGTTTGCAAAGAATGATGGTTTCCAGCTGCATCCATGTCCCTACAAAGGACGCAAACTCATCCTTTTTTATGGCTGCATAGTATTCCATGGTGTATATGTGCCACATTTTCTTAATCCAGTCTGTCAGTGATGGACATTTGGGTTGATTCCAAGTCTTTGCTATTGTGAATAGTGCCGCAATAAACATACGTGTGCATGTGTCTTTGTGGTAGAATAATTTATAATCCTTTGGGTATATACCCAGTAGTGGGATGGCTGGGTCATATGGTACATCTAGTTCTAGATCCTTGAGGAATTGCCATACTGTTTTCCATAATGGTTGAACTAGTTTACAATCCCACCAACAGTGTAAAAGTGTTCCTATTTCTCCACATCCTCTCCAACCAACAGACACATGAAAAAATGCTCATCATCACTCGCCATCTAAATGCAATTTTTAAGGCACAACTTTATCAACTTTTAGAGCTATTTACATAGAGAGAGAGATTTAAAGATTCATGAACCACAAAAATAACATCTTTATTTACAAATACTGCTTTTTCCACTTACATTTTATGAAACAAGCTTATTCACCCATTCACAATTATCTCCAATATTAGTATCTTTTTAAAAATCTCTGTGGTAGTATGTGTTATGGTTCTATAACCAAATACTTAATACTAGGTAACTTACAAAGAACAGAAATTTATCTTCTCACAGTTCTTGAGCCTGAGAGTCCGAAATCATGGCACTGCCAATTTTGGTGTCCAGTTAAGGCACCATCTCTACTTTCAAGATGGCACCTTGAGCACTGCATCCTACAATGGATAGAAACACTGTGCCCTCACATAATAGAAGACAGAGGGGCAAAAGAGAATGAACTCCCTTGGTCAAGCTCTTTTACGGTAGCATTAAGGCATTCATCCATTCATGCAGATGGAGCCCTTATAACCTAAACACATCCCCAAAACTTCCACATCCCAAACTGTTGCTTTTAGGATTAAGTTTTAATAAGAGTTTTTAGAAGGGACAAAAATATTCAAACTATAGCCATCATCAAAGTTATGTTTGGCATCTCATCTAATAGATTATTCAGAACACTTTGCATTTGCTTGGATAATCTTTGAATTTGCCTGAACTTTTGTTGTTGAAAACTTTATCATAGGCCGCAGGCATCTATTCTCACTGCTTTATGCAAGTTTGCTTTCTAATTTTCCTGTAGATATATACTTATGATTTCCTCAACCATATAACTTATTACATCATTTATTTCATGGTTTTACAAAAAGGTATCCAACTCTTGCAATTTTACCTCATATCTTAAGATAAAAGGAAAAACAACTAAATTTGTATTAAATTTCATTGCTTCCTTTTTGCCATGTATTCCATAGGGTATGGAGGCAGGAGAAAGTGGTTCTATAAGCATCAGACACTCTTATTGATTGTTCAACTTTTCAACTAAGTTGTCTTCAGTAAATAAGTCTTTATTTTCAAAATAAAGTAAATAAGAACATGCCCTGTAATACTAAAGACTTTGTAAGGATTTTAGTTTCACATGATTTCCCCCTTTATAACATAATAATTTGGGAAAAATTGTGCCTTACATTAAGATGTAAAATATTGTTCTGGCTAGGAAGATAAAATCAAAATTGGCCTTAAAGTATAGAGTAAGTGGGATTTTTTCAGATAGATAATGGGCTGTTCAGGAACAGAGGTTTGTAAATTTGTGTTCTGTTAAAGTACTAGAACTGGTGAAACATGGGGAGAAGGCATGGGACTTAGGGTTACTTGGTTCTGTATAAAACTTACAGTGTTATTAGGGACAATGCAAAGGGTATTGAAGTTTGTAATTGTCGACTAACTCTTCTCAAAAAAAAAAAAAAACTTACATATGAACAATGAAAATTATGGACAAAATCTTGTTACAAACTCTAGACTGTGAGCTCTCTGAGAGATATGTAACTGCACCAAACCAATCTGGTTTAATTTTTATGTAACAAAATTGTAAGTTGATTTTCAGTTGCCATGGACCCCCAGGATGAAAGTTACATAACCTTATAAGCACTCCCAGATGAACCAAGTGTGCGACCACAGGTGGAACCTAAATCCTTAGACCGAGAAGCTGGGACTAAATTAAAAAGTGAACACCAAATGGCAGAATCCAGCTGGCATCATCCCATGAAAGGATCCAGGCAGATCATGTCTCCTGGCAACCCTTCATGACAAGATCCAATCAGATCATGCCTCATCATCCTCTGTGTATAAAACCTGCCCTAGACTCCAGGTTTGAAAGACAGATTTGAATGTTTTCTCCTGTCTCTTTGCCAGTTGATCTGAAATAAGGCTATTTGTTTTCTCAAAAGCCAATGCCATTGTATTGGCTTCTATACACATTGGGCAACAAGCCCATTTATTGCTTGGTAACAGAAGGAACCAAGGAACAGAAGGAATAGAAGAACCTATGTATCATTGTTGAAGTGACGAATTAATTAGACGCTATAGTGTTCTCTTTTTTGTTTCTTTGTTTGTTTCCCTGACAAAGTTCTAAATGTTACAGATACATATTTCCCCCAAACTTTAAACTTCATACCCTCACAAATGGAGAGTGAAAGTGCCTGCCCAATATCTTCTTCTATATTTTAAAGTCCTTAAGCCCATAACCTATGTGCTCAATCAAGGATGTTAATTGCTTGAAAATGGGAAAATATCATTTTCCTGAGCCAACATCCCATTAGATCTTAGTGAGCATGAATGGAGAGGGTGGAAAATGACATAAAAATGTAGATTAGATTTGTCTGGAAAGGTAATGAACTTCTAAGTGAGTATAAGATAAATTCTGATTTCTAATAAAAATGTAAACCAGCCAGGTTTCAGTTATCATTACCAAAATTTTGCATGGCTCTAATCTTTACTCATTTCATGCTGCAACCAGTCTATTCTGACAGATCTTGGTATCTCCTTATTTAAAAAATAAATCTCCGTAAACTTTATATATTCTGTCAAAGGAAATTTAGAAAAGAGTAACTTCATCATATCTTAATTACATCTAATTTAGGTTTCTATTATCAGCACCGAATCCACAAAAGATACATGTTTGTTGAATATACAAAATGAGTAGTTCTGCATATAATTTTACTATGTATAGAGCTATTCGAATCACAGTAAAAATAATTTTTAATTTTTTAAACAGTTAAGGACACTAATATGAATAAAACAATTCAAAGTTTAGATAAATGCTGATAAGCAATAAAATTATTCTTTCAAATAAAGTTTAGTAGACCTTTATAAATTAATATCATTAAAGAATACATGAAAACATACTGCAACATATACTAATGAAAAGAATACTTTAGTGGAGCTGCAGTTAGCAACTTGTATTAGTCAAGCAATACTTAAAAATGAATACCATGAAGTACTAGTGCAACCTTATAACTTGGACAGTCTTACAGAGTTTATTGCTTATGAAAATTAAAATTAACTTTCTCTCAAAGGACTTCGAGGTTAAGATCAAGATATATTTTATAATACATGATGTAGTAAGTAGGATAATTTTCCCTCAAGGTTTTGCTGGTTCTTGAAGGAAGATGGGAGACTCTCCCACCAAGAATTATAGTAAGATTCCTCGGAACCTAAAGCTCCATGCATTGCCTGGTCATCCTGTATTCATCAGTACCTGTGATTGAGCCTCATAATCACAGAAAGCTAAGATTCCTGCTGTATAATAATTGCAGAGAAGAGTGTGTCTGGACTGTGGAGATTCACTGGCACCTCTCTCGTTGCTTTTGTGCCCAGCAATTAACACAGGAAGGACAATTATAGAAATCATGGCTGGATAAGGGCACGGCAAGCACGCGGGCTCATACCTTCAGGAATGAAGATATAGTTTACCACACTATAAGCAACCTAACCTAGTTGAAGGGCTGACTGAGTGGGAAATCTGATTTTGTGGTAGAGGGAGTTTGGTAATAAGTGTCAATTATGGCGTCAGAACCAGTTACCATAATAAGACTATACCTTTACTGACTAATCTTCCTGTCATATGTCTTTTTTTTTCTTTTTATAGAGATTTGGACCAGTCATAATCTTGAAGTGTCAGCAACAAAATAGGTTTAATGCACAACATGAATAGATCTGAACAATGCAAGGAATTGACTATCACAAATACATGTTCTTATATATATATATATATATATATATAAAAAGAAATGACATTCCTCATGAAGCTTACATTTTAATAGAGAAAGCCATGCTTATTATTATTATTACTATTCTTTTTAATTGTGCTTTAAGTTCTGGGACACATGTGCAGAACGTGCAGGTTTGTTACATAGGTATACATGTGCCATGGTGGTTTGCTGCACCCATCAACCAGTCATCAACATTAGGTATTTCTCCTAATGCTATCCCTCTCCTTCCCCCCATCCCCTGGCAGGCCCCAGTGTGTGATGTTCCGCTGCCTGTGCCTATATATTCTCATTGTTCAGCTCCCACTTATAAGTGAGAAATGCGGTGTTTTGTTTTCTGTTTCTGTGTTAGTTTTCTGAGAACGATGGTTTCCAGCGTCATCCATGTCCCTGTAAAGGACGTGAACTCATTCTTTCTTATAGCTGGATAGTATTCCATGATGTATATATGACACTTTTTTTATCCAGCCTAACATTGATGGGCATTTGGGTTGGTTCCAAGTCTTTGCTATTGTGAATACTGCCACAATAAACATATGTGTGCATATGTCTTTATAGTAGAATGATTTATAATCCTTTGAATATATACCCAGTAATGGGATTGCTGGGTCAAATGGTATTTCTACTTCTAGATTCTTGAGGAATTGCCACACTGTCTTCCACAATGGTTGAATTAATTTACACTCCCACCAACAGTGTAAAGGTGTTCTTATTTCTCCACATCCTCTCCAACATCTGTTGTTTCCTGACTTTTTAATGATCGCCATTCTAACCGGCATGAGATGGTATCTCATTGTGGCTTTGATTTGCATTTCTCTAATGACCAGTGATGATGAGCTTTTTTTCATATGTTTGTTGGCCGCATAAATGTCTTCTTTTTAAAAGTGTCTGTTCATATACTTCACCCACTTTTTGATGGAGATGTTTGTTTCTTTCTTGTAAATTTGTTTAAGTTTCTTGAAGATTCTGGATATTTGCCCTTTGTCAAATGGATAGATTGCAAAAAATTTCTCCCATTCTGTAGGTTGCCTGTTTACTCTGATGCTAGTTTCTTTTGCTCTGCAGAAGCTCTTTAGTTTAATTAGATTCTATTTGCCAATTTTGGCTTTTGTTGCCATTGCTTTTGGTGTTTTAGTCATGAAGTCTTTGCTTATACCTATGTCCTGAAAGGTATTGCCAGGTTTTCTTCTAGGATTTTTATGGTTTTAGGTTTTACATTTAAGCCTTTAATTCATCTTGAGTTAATTTTTGTATAAGGTATAAAGAAGAGATCCAGTTTCAACTGTCTGCATATTGCTAGCCAGTTTTCCCAACACCATTTATTAAATAGGGAATCCATTCCCCATTACTTGTTATTGTCAGCTTTGTCAAAGATCAGATTGTTGTCTATATGTGCTATTATTTCTGAGGCCTCCGTTCTGTTCCATTGATCTATATATTGGTTTGGTGGCAGTACCATGCTCTTTTGGTTACTATAGCCTTATAGTATAGTTTAACGTCAGGTAACACAATTCCTCCAGCTTTGTTCATTTTGCTTAGGATTGACTTGGCTATGCGGGCTCTTTTTGGCTTCTATATGAAATTAAAACTAGTTTTTTCCAATTCTGTGAAGAATGTCAGTGGTAGCCTAGAGAGAATAGCATTGGACCTATAAATTACTTTGGGTGTATGACCATTTTAAGATATTGATTCTTCCTACCCATTAGCATGGATTTTTTTTTTCATTTTTTTGTGTTCTCTCTTGTTTCCTTGAGCAGTGCTTTGTAGTTCTCCTTGAAGAGGTCCTTCACATCCCTTGTAAGTTGGATTCCTAGGTATTTTATTCTCCTTGTAGCAATTGTGAATGAGAGTTTACTCATGATTTGGCTTTCTGTTTGTCTGTTATTGGTGTATAGGAATGCTCATATTTTTGCACATTGATTTTGTATCCTGAGACTTTGTTGAAGTTGCTTATCACCTTAAGGAGATATTGGGCTGAGACTATGGGATTTTCTAAATATACAATCATGTCATCTTCAAAGAGGGACAATTGGACTTCCTCTCTTCCTATTTGAATACACTTTATTGCTTTCTCTTGCCCGATTGCCTGGATCAGAACTTCCAATACTATGTTGAATACGAATGGTGAGAGAGGCCATCCTTGTCTTGTGTTGGTTTTCAAAGGGAATGCTTCCAGTTTTTACCCATTCAGTAATATATTGGCTGTGTGTTTGTCATAAATAGCTTCTATTATTTTGAGATACGTTCCATCAATACCTAGTTTATTGAGAGTTTTTAGCATGAAGGCTGTTGAATAACAAAATCCTCCAAGATAAAGGAGCATGTTCTAATGCAATGCAAGGAAGGTAAGAACCTTGAAAAAAGGTTAGATGAAATGCTAACTAGAATAATCAGCTTAGAGAAGAACATAAATGACCTGATGAAGCTGAAACACACAGCATAAGAACTTCGCAAAGCATACATAAGTATCAATAGCTGAATCAATCAAGTGGAAGAAAGGATATAAGAGATTGAATATCAACCAATGTTATAAGGAGAGAAGACAAGATTAGAGAAAGAAGAAAGAAAAGAAATGAACAAAGCCTCCAAGAATTATGGGACTATGTGAAAAGATTAAATCAGCTGGTTATGGTGGCTCATGCCTATAATCCCAGCATTTTGAGAGGCTGAGGTAGTCGGAGGTAGCCTCCGACTGGTTATGGTGGCTCATGCTACCCAATCCCAACACTTTGGGAGGCCAAGACAGGTGGATCATGAGGTCAGGAGTTGGAGACCAGCCTGGACAATATGGTGAAACTCCATTTCTACTAAAAAAAAAAAAAAAAAATACAAAAATTAGCCAGGCTTGGTGGAGCATGCCTGTAGTCCTAGCTACTCAGGAGGCTGAGTCAGAAGACTTACTTGAACCTGGGAGGCAGAAGTTGCAATAAGCCGAGATTGTGCCACTGCACTCTAGCCTGGGTGACAGAGAGAGACGTCATAAAAGTAAAATAAAATAGGAAGGGCGGAACAAGATGGCCAAATAAGAACAGCTCCAGTCTCCAACTCCCAGCGCGAGCGACACAGAAGACTGGTGATTTCTGCATCTTCAGCTGAGGTACTGGGTTCATCTCACTAGGGATTGCCGGACAATCGGTGCTGGTCAGCTGCTGCAGCCCAACCAGTGAGAGCTGAAGCAGGGCAAGGCATCGCCTCACCTGGGAAGCGCAAGGGGGAAGGAAATCCCTTTTCCTAGCCAGGGGAACTGAACACACAACACCTGGAAAATCGGGTAACTCCCACCTCAATACTGCACTTTAAGCA
>NW_012115344.1:5012108-5012529 GCF_000951035.1 Colobus angolensis palliatus | reverse complement strand
ATTACATAATGGTAAAGGGATCAATTCAACAGGAAGAGCTAACTATCCTAAATATATATGCACCCAATACAGGAGCACCCAGATTCATAAAGCAAGTCCTTGGACACTTACAAAGAGACTTAGACTCCCATACAATAATAATGGGAGACTTCAACACCCCACTGTCAACATTAGACAGATCAACAAGACAGAAAGTTAACAAGGATATCCAGGAATTGAACTCATCTCTGCAGCAAGCAGACCTAATAGACATCTACAGAGCTCTCCACCCCAAATCAACAGAATACACATTCTTCTCAGCACCACATCACACTTATTCCAAAATGGACCACATAATTGGAAGTAAAGCACTCCTCAGCAAATGTACAAGAACAGAAATTATAACAAACGGTCTCTCAGACCACAGTGCAATCAAACTAGA
>NW_012115344.1:4982722-5006633 GCF_000951035.1 Colobus angolensis palliatus | reverse complement strand
GACTATCACAATAACAGAAAACCAAACACCGCATGTTCTCACTCATAGGTGGGAACTGAACAATGAGATCACTTGGACTCAGGAAGGAGAACATCGCACACCGGGGCCTATCATGGCGAGGGGGGAGGGGGGAGGGATTGCACTGGGGAGTTATACCTGATGTAAATGATGAGTTGATGGGTGCTGACGAGTTGATTGGGTACAGCACACCAACATGGCACAAGTATACATATGTAACAAACCTGCACATTATGCTCATGTACCCTAGAACTTAAAGTATTATAGTAATAATAATAACAATAATAATAATAATAAACACTCTTGACAAAATGAAAAACAAATCACAGATTATCCTAAGAGAATTAACACAGGATCAGCAAACCAAATACTGAATGTTCTCACTTATTAGTGGGGGCTAAACATTGGGTATTCATGGACATAAAGATGGCAGCAATAGACACTGGGGACTAGTAGAGGAGGAAGGGAGGGAGGGGGGCAAGGGCCGAAAAGCTAATTATGAAGTACTAGTTTCAGTACCTGGAGGATGTGATCATTCGTACCCCCAAACCTCAACACCATACAATATACCCAGGAAATAAACCTGTCACCTGAATCTAAAATAAAAGTTACAATTATTTTTTAAAATGAAGGAAAAAATAAATAAATAAAATAAAAAATAAATTAAAAAAAGCTATATTTGATTGTTGTACTTGAAAGTGAGGGGAAGAAAGGAAACAAGTTGAAAAACACTCTTCAGGATATTATGCAGGAGAAATTCCCCAACCTAGCAAGGCATGCCAGCATTCAAATTAAGGAAATACAAAGAACACCATGAAGATACTCCTCAAGAGGAACAACCCCAAGAAACATAATCATCAGATTCACCAAAGTTAAAATGAAGGAAAAGATGTTAAGGTAGCCAGAGAGAAAGATCGGGTTACACACAGACTACCAGCAGATCTCTTGAGAGAATCCTTACAAGCCAGAAGAGAGTGGGGGCCAATATTCAACATTCTTAAGAAAAGAATTTTAAACCCAGAATTTCATATCCAGCCAAACTAAGCTTCATAAGCAAAGGAGAAATATGATTCATTACAGCCAAACAAATGCTTAGAGATTTTGTCACCACCAGGTCTGCCTTACAAGAGCTCCTTAAGGAAGCATGAAATATGTAAAGGAACAACCGGTACTAGCCACTGTAAAAACATAGCAAAGTGTAAAGATCATTGACACCACGAAGGAACTGTATCAACTAACAGGCAAAATAACCAGCTAGCATCATAGTGGCAGGAATAAATTCACACCTAATAATATTAACCTTAAATGTAAACAGGCTAACTGCACCAATTAAAAGACATGATGGGCACATTGCATAAAGGTACATATCAAGAACCAGCAGTGTACTGTATTCAGGAGACCCATCTCACGTGCAAAGACACGCATAGTCTCAAAATAAAGGGATGGAGGAATATTTACCAAGAAAATGGAAAGCGAAAAAAAAGCAGGGGTTGCAATCCTAGTCTCTGATAAAATAGACTTTAAACCAACAAAGATCAAAAGACACAGAGAAGGGCATTACATAGTGATAAGTGGATCAATGCAACAAGAAGAGCTTACTAAATGTATATGCACCCAATACAAGAGCACCCAGATTCATAAAGCAAGTTCTTAGAGACCTAAAAGGAGACTTAGACTCCCACACAATAATAGTGGGAGACATTAACACCCAACTGTCAATATTAGAAAGATCAACGAGAGAGAAAATTAACAAAGATATTCAGGACTTGAACTCAGCTCTGGACCAATAGGACTTAATAGACATCTACAGTACTCTCCACCCCAAATCAACAGAATATGCCTTCTTCTCAGCACCACATTGCACTTATTCTAAAATTGACCACAAAATTGGAAGTTAAACACTCCTCAACAAATGCAAAATAACAAATAGTCTCTCAGACCACAGGGCAATCAAATTGGAACTCAGGATAAAGAAACTCACTCAAAACTGCACAACTACATGGAAACTGAACAACCTGTTCCTGAATGACTACTGGGTAAATAACGAAATTAAGTCAGAAATAAAGATGTTCTTTGAAACCAAATAAGAACAAAGAGACAATGTACCAGAATCTCTGGGACACATTTAAAACAGTGTGTAGAGGGAAATTGATAGCACTAAATGCCCACAAGAGAAAGTAGGAAAGATCTAAAATTAACACTCTAACATCATAATTAAAAGAACTAGAGAAGCAAGAGCAAACACATTCAAAAGATAACAGAAGACAAGAAATAACTAAGATCAGAGCAGAACTAAAGGAGACAGGGATACTAAAAACCCTTCAAAAAAATCAATAAATCCAGGAGTTCGTTTTGGAGACAGGGATACTAAAAACCCTTCAAAAAAAAAATCAATAAATCCAGGAGTTGTTTTTTTTGAAAAGATAAAAAAAAGAAAAGACCACTAGCCAGAATAATATAGAAGAAAAGAGAGAAGAATCAAATAAACACAATAAAAACGATAAAGGGGATATCACCAATGATCCCACAGAAATACAAATTACCATGAGAGAATACTGTAAACACCCCTACCCAAATAAATTAGAAAATCTAGAAGAAATGGATAAATTCTTGGAGACATACACCCTCCCAAGACTAAACCAAGAAGTTGAATCCCTGAATAGACGAATAACAAGTTATGAAATTGAGGCAGTAATTAGTAGCCTACCAACCAAAAAAAGTCCAGGACCAGACGAATTCACAGCTGAATTCCACCAGAAGGACAAAGAGGAACTGATACCATTCCTTCTGAAACTATTCCAATCAATAGAAAAGAGAGAATCCTCCCTAACTCATTTTACATGGCTAACATCATCCTGATACCAAAACCTGGCAGAGGCACAACAAAAAATTGAAAATTTCAGGCCAGTATCCCTGATGAACATCAATGTGAAAATCCTCAATAAAATACTGGCAAACCGAATCTGTAGCACATCAAAAAGCTTATCCACCAGGATCAAGTTGGCTTCATCCCTAGGATGCAAGGCTGGTTCAACATATGCAAATCAGTAAACGTAATACATTACATAAACAGAACCAATGACAAAAACCACACGATTATATCAATAGATGCAGAAAGCCATGCTTATTATTTGCTCTTTGTATTTCTCTGCTAAAATACATGCTGTATGGAAGAGAATTTTTTTCTGTTTTTTTTTCCCCTCATATTAGATCTAAATATGGCACGTGTTTGTCACTTAATATATTTTGAATAAATAAATATTGACACATTTCTACTTATAACTTTCCCATAGCTTTGTATTATTTACAAATAAAATCTACTAACTCCTACCTACAGTGCAGGAGGCGTTAAACAATCTAACATCTGCTTCGTTTTTGAAAATAATTTCTCTATCTCACTGATTGTTGTTGTTCAGCCATATTATCCTTTAAAAATTTTAAGTACATCACATTTGTTGCAAACTGAAAGACCTTATGCTGAAATGTAATATTATGTGTGAATATATGTCATATTCCCTATAAATGCTAATTCACAATAATGGAATAATTACAAAATACTGCTTATGAAAGGTAGTGTTGAGATTAACAGTGTGAAACACTTACAAGAGGAAATGTCTTATCGACAGTAATGTGGTTTTCCAAAATGGTGAATGAGTGTTAGTGATATTAAGAAAAGTATGTTTCCCTTGATTTATGTCAGTGCCATTTCTGTAAAATTAAATAACTGTTAAATCCATGCCAAAGATACATTTAGCTTATATGTAAAATGGCGTTTGGTTCTTGGTTAAGATAGACTTCTAGGCTCAGATGCATATGAACAGGAATTTTTCTGCAGATATGTCCTATGGAGCATTTTAAAGTCATAAGGAATGTAACATTTCTTCATTAGGCAGGCTGCTCATACCTTGCAAAGTGACCATAATGCCAGGGCCCTCTCCATTCAATCAAATAGTGCTGTTCTCCAATAATGGTGATGAACATAGATGCAAAAATCCTCCACAAAATTGTAACTAACTGAATCCAACAGCATATCAAAAAGATAATCCACCTTGATCAAGTGGGTTTCATACCAGGGATCCAGGGAGGGTTTAACATATGTAAGGCAATAAATGTGATATACCACATAAACAGAATTAAAAATAAAACTCACATAATCATCTCAACAGTTGCAGAAAAAGCATTCCATAAAATCCAATATCAGCTTTAGGATTAAAACCCTCAGCAAAATCATCATACAAAGGAAATACCTTAGGTAATAAAAACCATCTATGACAAACCCACAGCCGTTATACTGAATGCGGAAAAGTTGAAAGCATTCCCCCTGAGATCTGAGACAAGACAAGGATGCCCACTTTCATCACTTCTATTCAAGATAGTACTGGAAGTCCTAGCCAAGGCAATCAGACAAGAGAAAGAAATAAAGGGCATCTAAATTGGTAAAGAGGAAGTCAAACTGTTGTTGTTTGCTAATGACAAGATTGTATACCTAGAAAACCCTAAAGACTCATCCCAAAAGCCCCCAGAACTGGTAAATTTATTCAGCAAAGTTTCAGGATACAAAATTCATGTGCACAAATCAGTAGCACTGCTATATACCAACAGCGACCAAGCTGAGAATCAAGTCAAGAATTCAACCCCTTTCACAATAGCTGCAAAAAATAAAACAAAATACTTGGGAATATACTGAACCAAGGAGTGCAAAGACCTCTACAAGGAAAACTACAAAACGCTGCTGAGAGAAGTCATAGATAACACAAACATATGTAAATGCATTCTATGCTTTTGGATGGGCAGAATCAATACTGTGAAAATGACTGTACTGCCAAAAGAAATCTACAAATTCAATGTAATTCCTATCAAAATATCACCATCATTCTTCACAGAACTGAAGAAAAAGCAATCCTAAAAATCATATGGAACCAAAAAAGAGCCCACATAGCCAAAGCAAGCCTAAGCAAAAAGAAAAAATCTGGAGGCATTACTTTACCTGAATTCAAACTATACTATAAGGCCATAGTTACCAAAACAGAATGGCACTGGTATAAAAATAGTCACAGACACCAATAGAACAGAATAGGGAACCCATAAATAAACCCAAATACTTACAGTCAACTGATCTTCAACAAAGCAAACACATAAAGTGGGGAAAGGACACCCTGTTCAACAGATGGTGCTGAGTTAATTGGCAAGCCACATGTAGAAGAATAAAACCAGATCCACGTCTCTCACCTTATAAAAAATCAATTCAAGTTGGAGCAAAGACTTAAGTCTAAGATCTGAAATCATAAAAATTCTAGAAGATAACATCATAAAACCTCTTTATGACCAAGAACCCAAAAACAAATGCAACAAAAGCAAAGATAAATAGATGGGACTTAACCAAACTAAAAGTCTTTTGCACAGCAAAAGAAATAATCAGCAAAGTTAACAGACAACCCACAGAGTGGGAGAAAAACCAATCTATACATCTGACAAAAGACTAATATCCAGAATCGACACGGAACTCAGACAAATCAGCAATGAAAACAAACAATCACATCAAAAAGTGCATTAAGGACACGAATAGACAATTCTCAAAAGATGATGTATAGATGGCCAATGAACATATGAAAAAATGCTCAATATCACTAATGGTCAGGAAAATGCAAACCAAGAACACAATGCAATACCACCTAATTCCTGCAAGAGTGGCCACAATAAAAAAATCAAAATATAATAGATGTTGGTGAGGATATTGTGAAAAGGGAACACTTTTACACTGTTGGTAGAAATGTAAACTAGTAAACCACTATGGAAAACAGTGTGGAAATTCCTTAAAGAACTAAAAATAGATCTACTGTTCAATCCAGTGATTCCACTCCTGGGCATCTACCCAGAGGGAAAGAAGTCATTATACAAAAAAAGATACTTGCACATACATGTTTATAGCAGCTCAATTTGCAATTACAAAAATATGGAACCAGCTCAAATACCCATCAATCGAATGGATTAAGAAAATGTGGTACATAAATACCATGGAATACTACTCAGTCACAAAAAGGAATGCAATAATGGCATTTGCAGCAACCTGGATAGAATTGGAGACCATTATTTTAAGTGAAGTAACTCAGGAATGGAAAACCAACCATCGCATGTTCTCACTCACATGTGGGAGCTAAGCTATGAAGATGCAAAGTATAAGAATGATATAATGGACTTTGGGGACTCGGGAAAAGGGTCAGAGGGTAGTGAGGGATAAAAGACTGCACACTGGGTACAGTGTACACTGCTCAGGTGATGGGTGCAGCAAAATCTCAGAAATATCTATTAAAGAAGTTATTCATGTAATTAAATATCACCTGTTCCCTCAAATTTATTGAAATAAAAAAGTATATATATGAGAAAAGAAGGGAAAGTAAATATACAAAATAATAAAAATCTTATAATATGGCACATAAGTTCCTTATACATTTTATTTATTGACCATAGTTTATCTAAAAATCCCAATGAACAAATAGAATGAGACAAACTAACTTAAAATATTATACTAGCCATTGATAAAAGCAAATCAGTAACTTATATGACTTGAAATTTATAAAATAATAATGCACTGTGTAAATACAGGATTGGGGAGATGTGGTTTAACGATAGTCCATGAGCTGAAAAAATATGGATTATAAATACCTGATTAATATAAAACAAGTAGGTTACATGACTAATTAAAAAATCCCTAATGTTAATAGATTTCTTGAAAGAAATAGAGACTTTTTTTCTTAATTTAACCATATCTAGAGATCAAGTCTGAGTTTTATGTGCCATATTTTAACAAAAACATGAACAAAACAGAAATCAATAACAGAAATGTAACTGAAATGATGAAGAATTTGAGAAGCCACTTATTCACAATAAATGTGTATTTGCTCTTAACAGTGTGTCAGGGAATGCTCCAGGCAAAAGATTTATAAAAATAAAACAAATGAAGTCTAACTAAAATTTTAAAGGAGGATAGAGACACAAAATAAAGAAGATGCCAAGCATAAAGTGAGGTAATAATGAGTCCATATGTGGCTGAAAGAAGAGCAAGGTGATGGAGTATTCATTAAATATAGCAGTCAGTTCAGTATGACTGTTTCTCTGTTCAGTATGATGTTCGCTGTGGGTTTGTTGTATGCAGCATTTGTTATTTTGAGATATAATCCTTCTATGCCTAGTTTTTTGAGGATTTTTATCATGAAGCAATGCTAAATTTTGTCCAATACTTTTTCATCATCTACTGAAGTGATCATGTGATTTTTTTCTTTATTCTATTAATGTGCTGTATCACATTTATTGCTTTACATATGTTGAACTGTCCTTGCATCCCTACTATAGAATCCACTTGATCATGGTGCATTATCTTTTTGATGTGTGTTGGATTCTGTTAAGTAGTATTTTGTTGATGATTTTGATGTATATTTTCATTAGGGATATTGGTCTCTAGTTTTCTTTGTATTACACTTGTCTGGTTTTGGTATCAGTGTGATACTGGCTTCATAGGATGATGAGGCAAAAATCCCTCCTTGATTGTTTGAAAGAGTTTCAGGAGGATTAATATTAGTTATTTTTTGTATGGCTGGTAGACGTTCGCTGTGAATCTGTCTGGTCCTGGGCTTTGCTGTGTTGGGATTTATTTTATTTTATTTTATTTTATTTTACTTTACTTTACTTTACTTTACTTTACTTTACTTTACTTTACTTAAGACAGAGTCATGCTCTGTCACCCAGGCTGGAGTGCAGTGGTGCAATCTCAGCTCACTGCAACTGCTGCTTCCCGGGTTCAAGGGATTCTCCTGCCTCAGTCTCCTGAGTAGCTAGGATTACAGGGGCCCGCCACCATGCCTGGCTAATTTTGTTTGTATTTTAGTAGATACAGGGTTTCACCATGTTAGTCAGGCTGGTCTCGAACTCCTGACCTCGCAATCCACCTGCCTTGGCCTCCCAGAGTGCTGGGATTACAGGCATGAGCCACCACACCTGCCCGGGATTTCTTCTTTTTTTTTTTTTTAATTACTAATACAATCTCACTACTTGCTATTGGTCTCTTCAGGCTTTCTATTTCTTTCTGGTTCAGTCTTGGAAGGTTGAATGTTGCCAGGAATTTATTCATTTTCTCTAGGTCTTGTAGTTTTTCAGCATATATTTTTTCAGGATAGTCTCTAATGATCTTTTGTATTTCTATGGGGTCAGTTGTAATGTCTCCTTTTTCATTTCTGATTTTGTTTATTTGGGTCTTCTCTCTTCTTGGTTAGTTTTGTTCTGATCTTTGTCATTTCTTGTTTTCTGTAATTTTGGGTTTAGTTTGCTCTTGCTTTTTCTAGTTCCTAGAGGTACACCATTTGGTTGTTAAATTATAACCTTTCTACTTTTTTGATGTAGACATTTAGTGCTGTAAACTTTCCAGTTAGCAATACTTTTGCTGTTTTCCACAGGCTTTGGTATGTTGTATTTCAGTTTTCATTTATTTTAATTATTTTACATTTCCATCTTAATTTCATCACTGATCATTCAGGAGCATGTTTGAAGATTCCCAATTTCACCAATCCTGATCATAGTACTGGAAATCCTAGCCAGAGCAATCAGGAAAGAGCAAAAAAGAAAAGACATCCACATTGACAAATAAGTTCAGATGTGTTGTAGTTGTGCAGTCTTATTTCTGAATTCTCTATTCTGTTCCATTGGTCTATGTGTCTGTTTGTGACATGGATGGAGCTGTAAGCCATTATCCTCAGCAAACTAAGGCAGGAACAGAAAACCAAACACTGCATGTTCTCACTTATAATGAGAGCTGAATAATGAGAACACGTGGGCACAGGGAGGGGAACAATACACATTGGGGCTTGTCAAGAGGTGAGGTTGGGGGATGGAGAGCGTTAGGAAAAATAGCTAATGCATGCTGGGCTTAATACCTAGGTGATGGGTTGATAGGTGCAGCAAACCACCATGACACACATTTACCTAGGTAATAAACCTGCACATCCTGCACGTGCATTCCAGGACTTAAAATAAAAACTAAACTAAAAAAGATAAAGAAAAACAAAGTAAAATAAGTAAAGTTACCTCTGTTTGTTAATAATGTGGTCTTATATTTAGAAAAAAAAACAAAAGATTCCACCATAAAACTCTTAGATTTGATACATGAATTTAGCAAAGTTGCAGGATAAAAAAATGAATGAACAAAAATTATTATCATTTCTATATACCAATATTGATCTAGGTGAGAATGAAATCAAGAAGTCAGTCTTATTTATAATAAATCCAAAAAATTAAATATCTAGGAATACATTTAACTAAGGTGGTGGAAGATCTCTTCATGGAAAACTATCAAACACTGATGAAAAAAATTGTAGATGACACAAACAAATGAAAAAAAAAACAGGCTCACACATTGAAAAACATTAATATTATTAAAATGACCACACTGCCAAAAGCAATCTATAGATTAAATACAATCCCTATCAAAATATCTGTGTTGTTTTTAACAGAATTAGAGAAAATCATCCAAAAATTCATATGGAACCAAACAAGGGCCTGGATAGCCAAAGCAATCCTAAGCAAAAAGAACTAAACTTGAGCCATTACATTACTTGACTTCAGATTATACTTCACAGGCTTATAATAATAAAAACAGAATGACACTGGTATAAAAATAGACACCAAGATCAGTGGAACAGAATAGAGAACCTAGAAATAAGGTCAAATATTTACAGACAACTGATTTTTGACAAAGCTGACAAGAACATACACTGGGGGAAGGACACCCATTTCAACAAATGCTTCTGGGATAATTGGATTGCCACATGCAGAGAAATGAAACCAGACCCTTAGCTGTTACCATATACAAAAAAAAAAAAAAAATCAACTCAAGGTGGATTAAAGACTTAAACATAATACCCAAACCTGTAAAAATACTAGAAGAAAACCTAGGAAAAACTCTATTGAATATTCATCTTGGAAAATAATTTATGGCTAAGACCTCAAAATCACAGACAACAAATCAAAAATAGATAAAAATGACTTAAATAAACTAAAATGTTTCTGCACAGCTAAATAAATAATCAGGAGTGTAAACAGACAACTCGCAAAATGGGAGAAAATATTTTCAAACTCTTCATCCAATGAGGAACTAATATCCAGAACATACAGGGAACTCTAACTACTTAACAGGAAAAAATATAATACCATTAAAAATTGGGCAAAAACATGAATAGACATGAATAGACTTTTTTTTCTAAAGAAAACACACAAATTGCCAAAAGGCATATGAAAAAATTTTCAACATCATTAATAATCAGAGAAGTGCAAATTAAAACAATATGAGATATAATCTTATCTCAGTCAGAATAGTGATTATTAAAAAGATTTTTTAAAAATAACAGATGTCAGAATACAGAGAAAGGGGAACACTTATAAACTGCTGGGAGGAATGTAAATTAGTACAACCTCTATGGAAAATAGTATTTAGTTCTCAAGGAACTAAAAATAGAACTATCATTCCATCCAGCAGTCCCACTACTGGATATCTGCCCAAATGAAAGGAAATCAATATATCAAAATGATACCTGCACTCAAATGTATATTGCAGCACTATTAACAATAGCAGAGATATGGAATCAATTTAAGTGTCCATCAACAGATGTTGATGTGTGTGCATACACATCAACATCAGTCTGTGTGTGTGTGTGTATATATATATATATACACACAGGCATATATATATATGCACACACACACACATGCAATAGAATACTACCCAGTTATAAAAATAGTAAAATCATAGTTTTGTTTTTTTGTCTTTTTGTGTGTTTTTTTTTTGCAGCAACATGTATGGGACTGGAGGAAATTAAGTGAAACAAGCTAGACGTGGAAAGACAAATATTGCATGTTCTCACCATAAATAGGTGTTACAAAAGGTGTACACATGGATGTAGAGACTGTCTTTATCAGACAATGGAGACTCAGAAGGGTGAGGGGGTTGGAGGATGAGAAATTACTTAATGGATGCTATGCACATTATTCAGGTGATGGATATCCTTGAAAGACCTGACTTGACCATTACACATGTAACAAAATTGCACTTGTACCCCATAAATTTATGTATGATAAATAAATAAATATAGTAGGCAGGTAGTGCCTCTGGTGATGCAATAATTGAATATAACTCTACAGAAAGAGATTGCATAGCATATACAGATGTTTGTGGAAAGAGAGTTTCAAGCAGAGAAAACTATAAATGGAAAGTCCCTGTAGTAGAAGTGTGCTTAGAATGCTCTAAAAATAGAAAGGAAGCTTATTTGGCTACAACTGACTGAGCAAGGGAAGAAAACATGGCCAAAGTAATCTACCATTTAGGCAGGGTACAGATCTTACAGCCCATTCAGACTAGGCAAAGAACTTTAGATTGTATTTTAAATATCAGTAAAGGCTATTAGATAGCTGTTTATATGTGTGTTCGTATTTTACTGTATTATATCACAATGATCTTGCACTTAGCTGTAACAGAAATCTGACAACCCGGACTTATAAAAGTAGGGGTGTGACTTTCTTATGCAGACTTACACTGTTGAAGACTGATGTAGCAATTTGAATTTTCTTTTTTTCTTTTTTTGTTTTTTGGAGACAGAGTCTCGCTCAATCGCCCAGGCTGGAGTGCAGTGGTATGATCTAGGCTCACTTTGCAAGCTCTGTCTCCTGGGTTCACGCCATTCTCCTGCCTCACCCTCCTGAGTAGCTGGGACTATAGGCAACCGCCACTACGCCTGGCTAATTTTTTGTGTGTTTTTCGTAGAGACAGGGTTTCACCATATTAGCTAGGATGGTCTCAATCTCCTGACCTCGTAATCCTCCCGCCTCAGCCTCCCAAAGTGCTGGGATGGCAGGCCTGAGCCACTGCGCCCGGCCAGCAATTTGAATTTAACATGTGTCTCCAGTTTCTTCTGTCTTTCCACTCTGCCATCATTAATGTGTGGCTTTTGTCCTCGTGTTTGCCGCCTGTTACGAAGTGCGTGATTCTGTATATCTAAAAATCATATGTTCAAATCCTAACTCCCAATGTGATGGTATTAGAAGGCAGGACACTTTGGAGTCGATTACATCATAAGGGTGGAGAACTTATGAATGGGATTAGTGACCCTACAAAAGAGACTAGAGAGCCTTGTCCTTTCTGCCATGTGAAGATACTAAAAGAGGGTGGCTAAGACCCAGGAAGTGTGCCCTCACTATACACTGAATCTGCAAACTCCTTGGTCTTGACCTTCTCAACCTCCAGAACTCTGAGAAATAAATGTTTAAGCCACCTAATTTGTGGTAGTTTGTTACAACAGCCCAAACAGATGAAGATAACTCCTCATGGTCACAAAATAGCTACTCCTTTTTCAGCCTTACATTTCTTTTCAAGGCAGGAAAAATAAAGATATAAAAGGGTAAAGAAAAAATAAACCAAAGAGTGATGTGTGAAAAGGGTATTATCTTTTACAACAATTTTCTGTTACTCTACGTGACAACTTCCTCTCACATTTTATTGATTTGAACTGGATCACATGGCTCCCTGTGGCTGCAACTGAGGTTGTAGAGATGATAATTGTCTCTGGATACATTTTCATACTAAATAAGAGTAATATTCTTTTGGTAATAAAGAAGGGGAGAATGTATATTTCATAAACTATGCATAGTATCTAACAAGTCTGCTATAGGAGATTACAGGAGACTACTGCAATAGTTCAATCAAGAATTAATGGTGGCTAGGACAAAGGTGGTAGTGAGGAAGTAAAGAGTGATTGGAATAGGGCTAGATTTTTGGGTGGGTGCAGTGGCTCAAGCCTTTAATGTTAGCACTTTGGGAGGTTGAGGTGGACGGACTGCCTGAGTTCAGGAGTTCCAGACCAGCCTGGGCAACATGGTGAAACCCCGTCTCTATTAAAAATACAAAAAATTAGCCAGGCATGGTGGTGTGTGCCTGTAATCCCAGCTACTTGGGAGGCTGAGGCACCAGAATCACCTGAACCTGGGAGGCGGAGGTTGCAGTGAGCTGAGATCTCACCACTGCACTCCAGCCCGGGAGGCAGAGCGAGACTCTGTCTCAATAAAAAAATAAAATAATAATAATAATAAAGGTCAGTTGCCGTGGCTCATGCCTGTAATCCCAGCACTTTGGTAGGCCAAGGCAGGTGGATCACCTGAGGTCAGGAGTTCAAGACGAGCCTGGCCAACATAGTGAAACCCCATCTCTCCTAAAAATACAAAAATTAGCCAGGTGCAGTGGCAGGCGCCTGTAATCCCAGCTACCCTGGAGGCTGAGGCAGGAGAATCATCTGAACCCGGGAGGCAGAAGTTGCAGTGAGCCGAGACGGCACCATTGCACTCCAGCCTGGGTGACAAGAGCCAGACTTCATCTCATAAAAATAAAAATAGAGATAGATTTTCAAGGAAGAAACTACAGAGCCCATTGATGAGTGTGCCTGGTGGGAAATAATAAATTTTAAAAAATGCATTAAAAGAATTTGCCAATTTAATTCTTATAAATAGTTAATTGTTGTGACATATAATTTACTTAAATGTATAACCCTAGAGAAGTACGTTTTGGAAGTAAGGAGAAAACAAAGATTTCCATTTGGGATATGTTATCCTGACATTCTATTAGCTATTTAAGTAGAGAATCAGAATTTAAGAGTTGCTGGGACTAGATGTATTAATTTTGGGACAAATAGCCATTAACAGAATTTATAAAGCAATAAGATATGTAAAAAACATCACCAGGGGTGTGAGAATAATTTGAAAAAATTGGTCCAAGGAATGTGACATCAGGCACATGTCTATAAGAAGAGATTGAAAAGAGGAGGACTTTGCAAAAGAGCCTGAGAAAGAATAGCTGGTCAAATAGAAAGAAAACCAACAATGTGTGATGCACCATACAAAATAAAATAATAATCTAAGAAAGAGTAATTAATTTAGTCAAATGCTATTGATAGGTTAAGTAAAAGAAAAACTAAACATTGGCCACTGGTTTTCACAAAATCAGGGTCATTGGTGACCCCCAAAATATGATACAGACACAAACAATAACTATATTAATGAGTGAATTATCTAATAAAATATTCTAAACCGCTTTTTATGTGGTTCTAGAGGAAATAACCAAGGAGTAAAAACTATATAGCTCAGTGGTAATTAGATATTTTTACAATAAAAATAGAAGATCTGGCTTGTAAGGAGGTGATTTTCTCATAATTATGAGTATAGCAAATTTCATAAAGTTCATGACAGGGACAAAGAAGGGAGGGGTTCCTTAGAGAGTCAGATTAGAAGACACAAGCTATACTCTGAGATTTTATGATTAATTTGTGCCAATGCCTCATGTTTCTGCCATGTCTCTTTCAAAAAAAAATAATTACTCTCCCTCTGTCACTCTACTAGATAGAGAATATCTTTTATCATTTGCAATTAAATCATAATGTATACTTTAGTCCAAATTAAAAAAGAAATGTGTTAACAAAAAACAGCTCAAATATACACACACAGAGAGGAAAAAAAGTCACCAAAGTGTTACAGATATAAAAACTTAAAATGGTCATGGGGAATTTTTACCAGTTTCAAGTGCAAAAATGATTTGCTAAAAATGCAGAAGCCTTTATTTATTTCAAAAGAAGTGATGAGATTGAGGTAGAGGAAGAGAGAAAGAAAGCAAAACGGGATCGGCTGAATGCTGTTTTTAGCTTTGACAATTTCTCGGCAGGGTGTGGGTCAGAATTTTATCTATTTAAACTGCATGGTAAGTCACTTTGGGGAAGATCCGTAATGCATAGCACGCTGTAAATCCTCCGCCTGCTGTCTAGAAAAATAAAACCTAATAAAAACTGCTTGATACATAATTTGGCACCCCATTGCTTAATTGCAGATAAAGGATAAATGGATAGGAGCAGATTACTATTATTTAACATTTATTAAGCACCCACAGTGTACCTGGTGTTCTATAAAACACGGATGAATCCACCACTTCCTACTTTCAAACTTTGATTTCAAGCATAATCATGTATACACAGAGATTTCTTAAAATATCATCTCATGCTCCATACTTAAGTTTCTCTCTTTCATATACCTATGTATATATACATGCCATACATTTTTATATATTGATATATATATTATGTATATATGTATATTCAGAGATACATTTAAAAATATTACCTCCTGATATATGCTTAAGCCCCTCTCTAATACACACCTACAACATGCACACACACACACAAACAGAAACACACATACATTTTTGCCTTTATATGGAAAACGCAAAAATAAATGGTAGCAAGTATAGGTAATTTGAACTGAGAAAGCCAATAGCATAAAGTAGCTGAAGTTGGGAGATATGAGAGGAAGGAGTACAGAAAATCTGCTTCTCTGTAAACAACTATAATCAAATTAATATAAATTAATTCCCTACTCTTCCATGGGACTCTGTGTGTATGTGTATGCATATATAATATTTCATTTTGTGTTAGAAAAAAGTAATGTAATGTAGAAGAACAAACGGAATTTAAAATGACAAGATTAAGGGGTGATAATTTATTCAAGAGTTTAGGTAACATGTATGAGAGAAAGTGATTGGAGTGATAAAAATTGGAAGGAAAAGGGATTAAAAGGATTTAAAAGACACAGCAAAACGATGTCACATAAGTGAAATCTCTCCTCTGCTGTCATATTTCTGCTGTGAGAATTCTGTTCCTATTATTAATATTTCCTTTGTTGCTTCATCATCATCATTATTGCCATTACAATAAATGATGCTATAGCTGCAGACCTATGTGGTATGTCGTTGGTCATGACACACTGTCAAAAAGCATGTATGTGAACACACAAACACACACCTAAGCATGTGCACATTATCATTTAGATTTTCAGCACTTTAGTTTACTTGTCTTGAAGGAGTTTTGTTTCACATTAATTCCAACAGCGACAGTTCAATATTTGCTGAACACCTACATTGTACCACACGTTGATGAGGCTCTTAAGATGTGAAGAAGAATATTTTAAAAAGGATACAAGGACCCCACCCAGTAGCAACTTATAGTCTAAAGGAGGACACAGAAATATTGACAGAAGATCTGGGAAGTACCATGATAAAAGTATGTATAAAGTGTTTGGGGCGACAAAAGTGAACACTTGATTCTACCCAGGGTTTGGGGGAAAGATTCTCCTCTGATTATATAAATCAAATCTATCCTCATTGAGCAGTGAAGGAGCAAGAAATGAAGCTTTCTTAGATAACATTCGTGTACAGACTATTTGGCAACTGATCATAGACTATTTTGTGGATGTTACTTGTATTATTATCTTGCATGGTTTGCTGGTTTGGACTGTTTTTATGCTGTGGTTCCCGACTCTGTAGCAAGCTCCTTGTGCCTTGCCTATACCCATTTGTCTAATGACAATTTCAGTTGTAAAACAGAAAGACATTGATATAAAGCCTGTGTCTTCATTCACCCAATTCCCAACTAAGCACTTCCTTGTCAGAGATTCTAAAGTACTTTATAATATCCCTAAGAAGAACTTGTCATTTTTATTTTTAAATTCAGGTTTACATACCTGACACACCCGGACTAAGCTCCTTGAGGCAATGGACTGGTTTTTATGCTTGGCACCTAGGTAAGACTGCAGATTTAGAAATTCAGTATACAGGATGCCCAGCTAAATTTGAAGTTAAATAATACTAATTTTTAATATATATAGATCTAAAACATTACATGGATATACTTATATATTACACTAATATTGAAACTAATACTTATATATTTCTAATCATGCTAAAAATATTTATTGCTTACTAAAATTCAAATTTAACTGTATTTAATTTGGCAACCCTATGTAGGAATAACCGCAAAAGTATCATTGTGGTATATGAAAATATTTTTCTCCCTTTTTTGTGATTTGTACAGGCTGCTCATCATGTCCCTCTGAATTGGAGCATGAGGCAGATCATGACACTATGGTCACTCCGCTATCAAAAGGGGTTTGGGGGCCGGGCGCGGTGGCTCAAGCCTGTAATCCCAGCACTTTGGGAGGCCGAGACGGGCGGATCACGAGGTCAGGAGATCGAGACCATCCTGGCTAACACGGTGAAACCCCGTCTCTACTAAAAATACAAAAAAAACTAGCTGGGCGAGGTGGCGGGCGCCTGTAGTCCCAGCTACTCCGGAGGCTGAGGCAGGAGAATGGCGTAAACCCGGGAGGCGGAGCTTGCAGTGAGCTGAGATCCGGCCACTGCACTCTAGCCCGGGCTGTTACAGAGCAAGACTCCGTCTCAAAAAAAAAAAAAAAAAAAAAAAAGGGGGGGGGTTTGGAATTACAGCTGTGCAAATTCCACTGGAGAAGACCATTGGGAAGCTTGGGGTTATAGCCACAGGAGGCCACCGGGAGGCCGCACTGACCGTGCGCTTCCTATAGCGCTATGGGCTCCGTGTGACCATTGGCTCAGAACCACAAGGGCAGCTCTAAAAGATCATGGGGAGGCAGAGGACTGGGGATAGTCTTCAGCTCTGGAGAGAGCAACAGAGACTTTTCAGACTAAAGAAACCCTTTGATAACCATCTTCTCTTTTTGGGGAGAAGTTTTTATAGTTCAGTTTTACTATGTAGAAATCACCTCAGGTTCCACTCTAATGTGATGTTAAATTTGATAATTTAAAAAGGAATGTGATACAGTGAACAACAAATACAGTACTGGAGTCAGACAGAAATGGGTTTGAGCTCCAGCACTGCTCAGATTAGCTGTTCCAGCAGTCTCAAGAGGACATAAGGTAGCTTTAGGTTGACCCCATAGATAACTGCGTTCACCATTCTCTCATTCTTTAATATTATCTAGAGAATTATATACTGTGTGGTTGCAAGCCCCATCCTCCAACTAGCTTGACACTTACAATACAGAATTCTGGAGCCACCACTGATGTTATGAGTTCCTGAGCACAGTCAGTCATCCTCTTTGAAGCTTCCACATTTGTACATCGAATACATTATCACATATAGTGCGGAACTATTGTATAGCTTCAAGATAATAGATATGATGCACCTGCCACATACCAGGAACTTAACAAGTGTTAATTCTTATTATTGTGTTTGTTTCCTATATAGCATCTATGCTTTTTTTGTTGTTTCTTCTCCATTTATGTGAGTTTCTTTTCACTATACGTTCCTCCGCCATTGCAGCCCAGTGTGTCACAATGATTTTTCTCTTCAAGTGTTCAGTTTATATCATCTTCCGAAAGCCCAGTATATACCTCGCCTTGTGTGAGCAGAAGCTTTTTCCATTTCAGAAAGAATGAAGAGATTAGTGCTAGGCATCTAATTGCATGGATTCAGAGAGCAATACAAAGTGAATGCTTTCTGATAAGATAACCTTAACTGGCTACATATACACACACACATAAAAAATGCTGCCAATACATGACATTGCAGTATTATTTTTGCATCTTTTAAGTGGGAATTCACCCATTATATAGTGTTATGAATATGTATTTGGTATGTAACTGGTATTCATTTTCTCATGTAAGACAAGGTGTCAATATCAGAGATAAAAATGAGACAATTCTACAAAGTAGAAAAAATCTACCACTTAATAAATGCTAGTGTAATAATCATCTCGATGGATGAGGTGCTGGTAGGTTTCTCATTATATTTCATGAATCAGTATGTTGCTCCAGCTGTGCAGCTGTTTCTGAACTCAGCAGGCATTTTATAAGCATCTGTTTTTTTTAAGAGATGGAAACCCTGGGGTTAAATACCATTTGACTTGTGAGTGGGCTTCACAGAATGAATAGTCTTACATTTTATTTTCAGAACAACCATTCCAGGGTGGAGTATGGGAAAAGATGCCTAAACTTTTTATGAGAAAATTTCCATTCTCATTAAATAATAGAGAAATGAATATTGTTTGCCATATGAGTGATAATTTTGATGTACTGTATATGTGCAAATTTCTTAGATGATTAAATATAAGGGATTTCAACATTCTCTTCATCTCTTAAATTTCAGCTGTGAAGAGGAATTTAAAGTCATGTGGTTAACAACTTATTTTCACTGTTTTTGAAGGGGTCACATTTGTGGGCTTCTTTTAGTTCCTCTTGATACATTTATTGATTTCCACATCATTAATTAGAAAGCAACATTTGAATGCAACAGATGAATATTTATCACGATTTATTTAATTAATATTACCAAACAGAAAACACATCTTATGAAACTTTCAAAAAGTGAAGATTTCTCCGTCTTGGAAAATGATCTTGTGTTGTAGATTACTTATGTTATGTAATGAGTTTAAATGAGTACTTTGCAATTTATTTGACATAAGTCAATTATAATATGTCAAGTTTATAATTGATATAATTATAATTTATTATGTTTATGTAAGTCAATATAACTGATGCATATACATATATGTGTATATGTATATCTAAGTAGATATACATTTATATATTAATATGCCTAGACATCAATTTTTATATTACATATACATCTATTTATCTTCTAGGAGAAGTTCACATAACTAGAATAAGTTAGGAAGAAAACCTTTCTTCTGGAAAGAAAATTTCCTAGAAGAAGAATAGATGATGAGAAGGTTGAGGTAAATATACATATATATGTACATGTATACATACACATGCACACACACAAGTTCACACTTATTTCTTCTGTGAAATAGAACAATTCTGCATTTCATTTTTCTCATCTATAAATTTAGTGTTATAGTAGCATATATCATATTAAATAAGTATTAAGTAAAAATTAAATTGTTTAAAACCTGTAAAGAATATAGAATAGTGCTTGGCACATATTAAAACAACACAATTTTAGCTATTTTTTCCATCTAGTAAAGTTTACTTGGTTCATGCCATCCAGGTAAAATGCATCTTTTCCTTTAACATGACCCTGATGATCCCAGCTTCCCTGGAGCTCCTTCAGCCATTCCTACTAGTCACATGGCACATTTAATAATTCTCTATATTGTAGTAATTTGTGTACAAGTTCTGTCCTATCTCTCTTGATCTCTATGATAGTAGATCTATGTATTAATAATTTCAGTAGTCTTTAACAGTACTGCTGAGCAAAATACCTTGCACACTTACATATGCTGAGTAAATAAACAAAATTCAAGCTAAGGTGTATATGCCAGAAATTCACTCTTAAAACCTCTAATCCGATAAAAGTTACCATATGTTGAAAACAAATTTATGTTAATTTGGCTATGTGAGATCTTACACAGAAATTTTAGTAAAGCTTAGTTATGTTATATATATATATATATATTCTGTAAACATATATGATTTATACATATATTTATAAATATACATAATTTATAAATGATATCTAAGATATGAGGAGTATTAAGTTCAGTCCAAAGCAAGATGTTAAGATTTAAGAGCACTGTTAGTGGGTGTGGCAACAGAAGCAGAAACCGAAGCCCAGGCTTAATCCTTCCCAAAACTGAGTCCAAGAAGGATTAAATTTCATTAGATTCAAGGTTTTGGCAGAATCCCCTCTTTGGCTTTGATTAGTTTATTTCTATATTTGCCTGTTATAGGCATGACTTGAATTAATCAAAATTAATTACATCAAAGGAAATAAGCTGTCTATATTACCTTATCTACACAATTATTTTGATACAGTAAATAATCTTTTGGAAAGCACAAGAGTTTTAAAATATGTATTGTTGCACCTTCCTTATGTTTGATAAAAACAAATTCTATAAATGCATATTAAAAGATCATTTTATTTGGAAAAAACATTTAATATTGCACATTTCTAACCCATAATACTCAAAAGAAGAAAATAAAAGACACTAGGACTTGCTGCTTCAACTTGTACTTTTATGTTACAGAAATGGCTTCTTTCCTTAAACCTCACTGACCAACCTGTGCCAACTTCCAACTTTTCTTCTACAGCTTCCTTACCTCTCTCAGCCTTCATGAAATTGAAGAAAATTAGGGTCTTTCTCTAGAGTAGGCTTTGGTTTAAGGGAATGTTGTTGCTGCTTTGATCATCTATCCGGATCAGTAAAACTTTCTCCCTAGCAACTATTAGACTGTTTTGCTTTCTTATCATTTTTGTGTTCACTGAAGTAGCATTTTTAATTTCCTTCAAGAATTTTTCCTTTGCATTTACAACTTGGCCAGTGTTTGGCACAGGAGGCCTATCTTTTCGTGTATCTTGATTTTTGACATGCCTTCCTCACTAAGCTTAATCATTTCTAGCTTTTTATTTAGAGTCAGGCTACTCTTTCTTTCATCAAACCCTTAGATGACATTGTGGGGTTATTATATTGCTCACATTTCAATAATGCTCTGTTTTAGGGAAGAGGAAGGCCTAAGGAGCAGGAGAGAAATGGAGTCAGCTTGCGGGTAGAGCAGACAAAACACAGACAACATTTATCAAGTAAGTTTACCGTCTCATATGGTCATTGTTCATGGTGTCCCAAGATAGTTCCAACAGTAATATCAAAGATAACTGATCATAGACCACCATAACTTAAATAATAGTAATAATAATAATAAAGTTTGAAATAGTGTGAGAATTGCCAAAATGTGACACAGAGACACAAAGTGAGCACAAGCTGTTGGAAAAATCTTGCTGATAGTGTTGCTGATGAAGGGTCACCACAAACCTACAATTTGGAGGAAAAAAAAACCACAATATCTGCAAAACACAATAAAGAAAAGCACAATAAAATGAAATATGCCTGTATCTGTCTTTCAATACTTGGCTTGTTTTACTTAATATGATGTCACCTGGGTTCATTGATGTTGTTGCAAATGACTGAATTTCCTTCATTTCTAAGGCTGCATTTTATTTCATTGTGTTTATATGCTACGTTTTCTTTATTCCTCTATTTGTTTGTGGATACTTAGGTTAATTCCACATCTTGGTTATTGTGAATAATGCTGCAATGAACATGGGAGTACAGACATCTTTTTGACATATTGATTTCAATTCTTTTGGATGTATACCCAGAAGTTGAATTGCTGGATCATATGGTGATTCTATTTTCAGTTTTTTGAGGAACGTCCATATTGTTTTCTATAATGATTGTACTAATTTACACTCTGACGAACAGTGTGCAAAGGTTCCCTCTTCTGCACATCCCCACCAACATTTGTTATCTTTTTTTTTTTTTTTGAGACGAGTCTTGCTCTGTCGCCCAGGCTGGAGTGCAGCGGCGGGATCTCAGCTCACTGCAAGCTCTGCCTCCCGGGTTTACGCCATTCTCCTGCCTCAGCCTCCCGAGTAGCTGGGACTACAGGCGCCCGCCACCTCGCCCGGCTAGTTTTTTGTATTTTTTAGTAGAGACGGGGTTTCACCTTGTTAGCCAGGATGGTCTCGATCTCCTGACCTCGTGATCCGCCTGTCTCGGCCTCCCAAAGTGTTGGGATTACAGGCTTGAGCCACCGTGCCCGGCCCATTTGTTATCTTTTGGCTCTTTTATATTGGCCATTCTCACAAGTGTGAGGTGATCTCATTGTGGTTTTGATTTGCAATTTTCTGATGATTACTGATGTTGAGCATTTTTTCATATACCTATTGGCTAGTTATATGTCCTCTTTTGAGAAATGTCTATTTGGATTTCTTGTCTATTTTTTAATTGGATGATTTGTTGTCTTGCTATTGAGTTGTTAAAGTTTCTAATATATTGTGGATATTACCCTTTGTCAACTGTATGATTTGTAAATATTTTCTTGTATTCTGAAAGTTGCCTTTTGTTTTGTTAAGTGTTTCTTTTGTTGTGCAGAAGAATTTTTAGGATAATGTAATTCCACTTGCCTATTTTTCTGTTGTGCTTCAGGGCCATATTAAAAATTATTGTCTAGATCAATGTCATGGACCCCTTCTCCTATGTTTTCTTCTAGTGGTTTTATAGTTTCAGGTCCTACTTACATTCAAATCTGTAATCCGTTTTGATAGAATTTTTGTATATTGTGAGGGATAAGGGTCTAATTTCACTCTTCTGCATGTGAATATCCATTTGTTTTAACATCATTTATTGAAGATACTGTCCTTGTCCCATGTGTGCTCTTGGCACCTTTGTTGAAAATCAGTTGCCCATAAATGGGCAGTTTTATTTCTCGGCTTTCAATTCTGCTTTGTTTCTCAATGTACCTGTTTTTATTCCAGTACCAATATTTCACTATGCTGTTTTATTAACACTTTCAGTATAGTTTGAAGCCAGATAGCATAATTCCTATAGTATTGTTCTTTTTTCTCAAGGTTACCTTGGCTATTAGGGACTTTTGTGGTTCTATATGAATTTTAGAAGTCTTTATTTCTGTGAAATATGTACTGGAATTTTGATAGGGAGTGCATTGAACCTATAGAATGCTTTGGGTGGTATGGGCATTTAACAATATTAATTCCTCCAGTCAATAAACATAGGGTATTTTTTCTATTTATTTGTGTCTGCTTCAATTTATTTTATCAATATTTTATCATTTTCCATGTACAGGTGTTTCACCTCTTTGGCTGAGTTTATTTCTAAATTTATTCTTTTTGATACTATTGTAAGTAGCATTGTTAATTGACTTATTTTTCAGATAGTTTATTGTTAGTATATAGAAAAAAACCCTGACTTTTGTATGTTAGGTTTTTTTCCTGAAACACTACAGAATTTGAGTGTTAGTTCTAACAGGTTTTTGGTGGAGTATTTTGGGATTTCTCTATATAAGATTATGTCTTCTGCAAATAATGACAGTTTAACTTCTTGCTTTCCAATTTGAATGCCTTTTACTTTTTTTTCTCTTGACCTGTTGCTGGCTAGGACTTTCACTACTATGTTGAATAAAAGTGGTGAGAGTTTCCTGACTTTTTAATGATTGCCATTCTAACTGGTGTGAGATGGTATCTCATTG